>NW_006238961.1:1449494-1479979 GCF_000226075.1 Solanum tuberosum | reverse complement strand
AACTGGAACTACTCCTGGATCATCCTGAGCTAGGAGTTATGACTGCTCAAAGTTGGCCAAAAACTCACTGATTTCCCACACTTAACCAAATTTCCAGGTTCTGAACTTTTTCCAAAAGTGACTACTTCCAATTTCAAGCTTCTTCATATTCATTTTAAATTGTCGGATGTAACACAATTAAAACGAAATTACATAAAAACCCCTCATAGAACTTCATTATAAAGTCAACACAAAGTCATAGGCTCTTGCTTAACCTATCATTTTCCGAGTCGTTACAGGTAGGACCATAGTTCTTTAGCTTAAGTGGATCCACTAGCTAGACCTATGTGGGCACATAGTTTATGGGATAGGGAGATTGCTACTAGATGCGCCGCCTTAACTCAGATGAGCATCCATCTCAAGAGATTGCTACTAGATACCCCGCCTCAACTCATAGATGAACACCCATCTAAATCCACATCCACTCGGTGCTTAACATTATTCCCCACGGAGTACATTACATTCATTACATTAGTCATTTTGGGATAAGGGATTGCTACTAGATACCCCATCTCAACTCTCAAATGAGCATCCATCCCAAACCCAACATTCACTAAAACGGGATATAGGGATTGTTACTAGATACTCCGCCTCAACTTCCGGATGAGCAATCATCCCATCCCAACATTCATTCATTCATTGGAAAACTAATAGATTCAAAAATGAGTATAGCCTTTCACTTAAGAACCCCTTTATTGTGAGGAAGTACTTTCACAACAAGTCATTAACATTCGTTAGAGTACAATATGCGAATAACCTTTCCAATAGTACTTCATCATTAAAATTATCATTAAACTTCATTCATTCATTCATGTGTGTATATGTGAGAATAGCCTTTCACATAATCACCATCATCCACAAGTGTTAATTGAGAGATAATATTCAATCCTAACACAATTAGCTTTTAAACATGATTATAATTCATTTGTTTAGATCACACACATGCTTCACATTACATTCATATATACAACATCATGATATACTTCAATTCCTCACACTATGCCTGCAAGGCCATGATCACAATGTACATAGTAAGTAAACACCTCCACCTTTCAAGTGGATCAACTATTCAGGCACAATTCTACTTTAACATGAAATTAGGTCAAACTTGCCCCTTTCAAGGCTATGATCCCAAATCATCAATTCACCATAATTAGGCATAGATGATGATACAATTCAGTAATCTAAATCAATTTAGGCATAATTCGTCAACATTCATTCATGATCAACAAACCCACTTCATAAGACACAATTTAAAAATTGAGAGGAATCATGGGTTCATAGAGTAAAATCATCAATTAAACATCAATATAATCATAATTTGACATTAGAAACCATTTGAAAACGTTTGAGGAAAGAACCCATGAGATTGAGTAGAAACATATATTTTCGTACTTTGCAATCACCTTTGAATTGGCTCCTTGAATGAAAAATTAGACAAGGATCAAGACTACCATACCGTGCTTTTGATTCCCTACAAAAATTGAAGAAGAAACACCTTGAAATCCTCAACCCTAGCTTGAACTTGACCTTGATCTTCAATGGAGTTTCTAGAGAGGACTTTTTGGGAGTGAAGGGTTTTGAAATAATAGAATGTAAAATAAAGTTTAACACTTTTAATACTCTCAAAATATGTAAATTAACCCAAATGAACCGTCCAAACACTTAACTAGCCAATGGAGGAATTTACCAAACCAGCAGCACACATGTGCCATTCATGAGACCTAAACTCACAGACCGTGAGTCCATTCACGGACCGTACTATTGATCCGTGGTTTGGGTCAGAGAGGTGCATTTAGGGGCCATGACTTACGGAGGCCATCCACGGGGAGTGGATTGACCTACGGGGCGTTGACTCTTTCCGTAGGTCACCCCATTTTGGGTAGCCTTATGGTTTCCTTGGGGTCTTGGGGTTTTGTCTTAAGGTCCTCCTCAAGGACCCTTAGGGTGGTCCTTGGAGGGTCGTACCTTGACGTCTAACCCTTAAACACCTTAACCATGACTCGGGAAAACATAAACCACCATTAAACCTCACACCAAACTCTAACACACAGACGTTAGGCTTTAGTTTGACTTATTCGATTTTAGGGTCGTTACATTATCCCCCACTTAGGAACATTCGTCCTCGAATGACACTTGAAACACATTAAGGGGTAGTGACGCAAGAGTAGCAGCCCACAATCATGCATGCAACATCAATATAGATGCATAAACCATAAGAGGAAACATCAACTCCATATCAAAAAGGCTCAAAGCAAACAAGAAGGTAGGAACTACATCGACAACTCATTTTTGCACCAAAACTTCAACATTTCTCATTTCATTGGAGGCATTACCTTCTCCAACTGATCTCATGCTCATCACAACATCATTAAGCACATTATGCAATTACTCTCAAAAGCACAGTATGCAACCCTTCAATAAAGCATATTTAGGCAATTTTCTCATAAAAGCACATGATGCAACTTCTTCATAAAAACACATTTGGCATGTTCAACAATTAACCTCATGAAGCATATAGTCAACTCAAACTAAATGCACATCAACATGAGGAACATAAATCATGAAGACTTATTTCCTCATATAAACAAGAATTCAAATAGAACATACGTAACATAAGTAGACCATGGAAACACAATGTCACACATGACTCCAAAATCATGAAATAAGCGAAAAAGGAAATCTTTGTCTTAGGCTTGAATATGCACATAAAAGAAGAGGTAAGGATATCGGAACCCTCAACGACCTTACTACTAAACATACCATCCCCCACTTAGGAGTAATTCCAACTACGACTTATCATGTAAACCACAAAAGAACCCTAATTAAGACATTCTCATAAATGTCATTATAAGATCCCATTCATTCATTCATTAACATTAGAAAGGAAAACACCATGACCTCTCTCAAATGTGTAATTGTGCATTGTATAAATGACATCCCATACCACCACCTACACTAAGTAGTTCATCCTTAAGAAGCCATTGTTCATTAACATTCTTTGTGGGGGTAAGCCTTAATCGACATAGACCATATGAGGTTGACATGGAATCGCTGTTTCACCCTCACTGGATAAAGGGATTCCTACTTGCCTAAGGTAGGATCATTGTTCTTTAGCTTACGTGGATGCACTAGCTAGACCTCTTTGAAGACATAGTTTATGGGATAGGGAGATTGCTACTAGATGCCCCACCTCAACTCAGATGAGCATCCATCTCAATAGATTGCTACTAGGTACCCCGCCTCAACTCATAGATGAGCACCCATCTCAATCCATATCCACTCGGTGCTTAGCATTATTCCCCACGAAGTACATTACATTCATTACATTATTTCATTATGGGATAAGAGATTGCTACTAGATACCCCACTTCAACTCCCAGATGAGCATCCATCCCAAACCTAACATTCACTAAAATGGGATATAGGGATTGTTACTAGATACTCCGTCTCAACTGCCGGATGAGCATCCATCCCATCCTAACATTCATTCATTCATTGGAAAGCTCATAGATTCAAAGTTGAGAATAGCCTTTCAACTAAGAACCCCTTTATTGTGAGGAAGTACTTTCACAACAAGTCATTAACATTCGTTAGAGTACAATATGAGAATAGCCTTTCAGATAGTACTTTATCATTAACATTATCATTAAACTTCATTCATTCATTCATTCATTCATTCATTCATGTGATTGTGAGAGAGAATAACTTTTCACATAATCACCATCATCCACAAGTGTTAATAAATATATAACATTTAATCATAACACAATGATCTTCTAAACATGATCATAATTTATTTGTTTAGATCACACACATGCTTCACATCACATTCATATATACAACATCACGATAATACTTCAATTCCTCACACTATGCCTTCAAGGCCATGATCACAATGTATATAGTAAGTAAACACCTCCACCTTTCAAGTGGATCAACAATTCAAGCATAATTCTACTTTAACATGAAATTAGGTCAAACTTGCCCTTTCAAGGCTATGATCACAAATCCTCAATTCACCATAATTAGGCATAGATGATGATACAATTCAGTAATCTAAATCAATTTATACATATTTCATCAACATTCATTCATGATCAACAAACCCACTTCATAAGACACAATTTAGAAATTGAGAGGAATCATGGGTTCATAGAGTAAAATCATCAATTAAATATCAATATAATCCTAATTTGACATTAGAAACCATTTGAAAACATTTGAGGAAAGAACCCACGAGATTAAGTAAAAACCTAGATTTTCATACTTTGCAATCACCTTTGAATTGGCTCCTTGATTGGAAAATTAGACAAGGATCAAGACTACCATACCTTGCTATTGATTCCCCACAAAAATCGAAGAAGAAACACCTTGAAATCCCCAACCCTAGCTTGAACTTGACCTTGATCTCCAATGGAGTTTCTTGAGAGGACGTTTTGGGAGGGAAGGGTTTTGATTTGGGGTTTTGAAATAATAGAACGTAAAATAGAGTTTGACAGTTTGAATACTCTTAAAATATGTAAATAAACCCAAAATAACCGTCCAAACACTTAACTAGCCAAGGGAGGAATTTACAAACCACCAGCACAGAGGTGCCATTCACGAGACAACATAAAGCACCATCAAACCTCACACCAAACTCTAACACTCGCACGTTAGGCTCTAGTTTCACTTATATTATTTTAGGGTCGTTACAATAAACCACTTTACCAATCCTTTTCAAGGTCCGGTAAGGGCCTACGTATCTAGGACTGAGCTTCCCTTTTTTGCCAAATATCATCACGCCCTTCATAGGTGACACTTTTAGGAAAACCCAATCATCAACTTGGAACTCTAGTTCCCTTCTCCTTACATCTGCATAAGACTTCTGGCGACTCTGGGATGCCTTAAGTCTATCTCTAATGAGTTGCACTTTCTCCGTAGCATAAAAGACTTAATTTGGCCCTATCAAGGCTGCTTCACTTACTTCAAACCAACCAACAAGAGATCTGCATCTATACCCATACAATGCCTCATAAGGGGCTATCTAAATGCTAGAATGGTAACTATTGTTGTAGGCAAACTCTATAAGAGGAAGGTGATCATCCCAACTACCCTTGAAATCGATCACACAAACTCTCAACATGTCCTCTAAGGTCTGAATGGTATGCTCTGCCTGACCATCTGTCTGTGGATGAAATGGTGTGCTAAGATTAACCTAAGTACCAAGACCTTTCTAAAATGACTTCTAGAAATGAGAGGTAAACTGAGGACCTCTATCTGAGATGATAGACAAAGGTACCCCATGTAACCTCACAATCTCATTAATATAAATCTTGGCGTAGTCCTCCGCCGAATCTATAGTCTTGATTGCCAAAAAGTGAGAAGACTTAGTAACTCTGTTAACTATCACCCAAATGGAGTCATGTTGTTTGCGAGTACGAGGTAAACTTGTAGATGAAGTCCATGTTGATCACTTCCCACTTCCAAGTAGGAATGTCAATCTCTTGAGTCATACCTCCTGATTTTTGATGTTCTACCTTGACTTGCTAGCAATTGGGACACTTAGCCACAAAATCTGCTATATCTCTTTTCATACCATTCCACCAATAGACTTCCCGCAGATAGCAGTACATCTTAGTGGCGCTTGGATAGATAGAATATCTGGAGTTATGGGACTCTGCAAGAATATGCTGTCTCAACTCACCCACATTAGGAACACATAATCGACCCTGGTAGCGAAACACATCATCTCCCCCTTGAGAGAAAACCTCAACTCTCTATTGGTGGAATGTACCCTTGAGTTCAAGTAATATCAGATCACTGTCTTACTTTTCCTTAACTTCCACTACCAAAGAAGATTCTGCCCCATTATGAACCGTTACACCACCATCTGATATGCTCATAAGACGAACTCCTAGGCGAGCAAGTCTGTGAACATCCTTTGCTAGATTCTTTATTTCTTCCTCAACATGTGTCCCATAGATAGTCTGCTAAAGGCATCTGCTAATACATTTTCCATACCAGGATGTTAATGCACACTCATGTCATATTCCTTGAGGAACTCAAGCCATCTTCTCTGGCGAAGATTCAACTCTTTTTGGGTGAACACATACTGAAGGCTCTTATGGTTTGTGAACACATCTACATGAACATCATACAAGTAGTGCCTCCAAATCTTGAGTGCAAACACCACCACTGCAAGCTCGAGGTCATGAGTCGGATAATTCTTCTCATGCACCTTAAGCTGTCTGGAAGCATAAGCTATAACCTTACCTCACTGCATCAACACATAACCTAGGCCGACTCTGGATGCATCACAATAAATCACATAACCGTCTGAACCCTATGGTAGAGTTAAAACAGGAGCAATAGTCAACCTAGTTTTCAATTCTGCGAAGCTTTTCTCACAATCATCTGACGACTGAAACTTGACCATCTTCTGAGTCAACCTAGTCAATGGTGAGGCTATGGATGTAAATCCTTCCACAAACCTTCTGTAATAACCCTCTAGACCCAAGAAACTTCTGATATCAGTGGGAGAGGTAGGTCTAGGCCATTGTTTCACTGCCTCTATTTCCTGGGAATCTACTCGAATCCCTTCACTAGACACTATATGCCCAAGAAAAGCAACCGAATGCAACCAAAACTCGCACTTGTTAAATTTGGCGAATAACTGGCGATCTTTGAGAGTTTGCAGAACAACTCTCAAATGACTCGCATGTTCTTCCTCATTTCTAGAGTAAATGAGGATATCATCAATAAAGATGATAATGAACAAGTCCAAGTACTGCTTGAACACTCTGTTCATTAAGTTCATGAAAGCTGCAGGAGCATTGGTTAGTCCAAATGACATAACTACAAATTCATAATGACCATACCGAGTCCTGAAGGCTGTCTTTGTAATGTCACTATCTCTGACTTTAAGCTGATAATAACCCGATCTGAGGTCTATCTTTGAGAAATGACTAGCACCCTGAAGTTGGTCAAACAAGTTCTCAATCATGGGGATGGGATACTTATTCTTGATTGTAACCTTGTTCAACTGCCTATAGTCAATGAAAATTGTGAGAGAACCATCTTTCTTTTTTGCGAATAACACTGGTGCACCCCATGGTGAAATACTAGGTCTGATGAAGTCCTTGTCTAGAAGTTCTTTCAACTGCTCCTTCAATTCCTTAAGCTTAGCTGGAACCATTATGTAAGGAGGAATAGAAATTGGCTGGGTATCTGGAAGGAGATAAATTCCAAAGTCGATTTCCCTATCCAGAGGAACCCCGGGAAGATCTTCTTAAAATACTTCTGGAAACTCATTAAACACTTGAACTGACTCAAGAGTTGGGGTTTCAGAGCTTGAATCCTTAACCCGAACTAGATGATAGAGATAACCCTTAGCGATCATCTTTCTGGTCTTAAGGTAAGAAATGGATCGACCCATTTGCGCTAAGCTACTACCCTTCCATTCTAAGATTGGTTCATTTGGAAACTAAAAACGAACAATCCTAGTTCTACAATCGACTGAGGCATAACAGGAATGTAACCAATCCATGCCTAGAATGACATCAAAGTCTACCATTTCTAACTCTACAAGATCTGTTTTGGTGACTTTCTGAGAGACTGTGACAAGGCAATTTTTGTATACCCGTCTAGCTATGACTGGGTCACCAACTGGAGTAGAGACTGAGAAAGGTTCTGAGAGAGTTTCTGGACTAGCATCAAACTTAACTGCTATATAAGGAGTTACAAAGGAAAGAGTAGCCCCTGGATCTAACAAAGCATAAACATCAAGATCAAAGACTCGTAACGTACCAGTGACTACATCAGGAGAATATTCCTGATCCTGGCGAGCCTGAAGAGCATAGAGCCTATTTTGGCGCTGTCTGCCACTTGTACCACAAGAGTTATCCTGCTGAGTCGGGCGACCTGCTGGTGCTGCTAAAGTTGTAGACTGAGCTCTACCATTATTTCCTCCTGACCCTGTCTAAAAGGACAATCCTTCAATCTATGACCAGACAGACCACACCCAAAACATCCTTCCTTTTCTGCAAGGCACTCGCCCGAATGGTTCTTACCACAGTTAGGGCAAGTTGGGTAGGTTTTGGTACCTGAAACACAAAGTTGTAGACTAGGCTCGATTAGCATTGCCTCTTTGACCCTGCTTAGAAGGACAATCGCTCAACCTGTGACCAGACTGACCACACCCAAATCATCCTTCCTTTCCTACAAGGCACTCTCCCGGATGGTTCTTACCACACTTAGGGAAAGTTGGGTAGGTTTGGTACCTGTAATACTCCCTTGAGACTTAGGGACTGATGCCCTACTTTTCTGATCATTACGGAACCTGGAGGATGGAACACTAGTTGATGAAGGTTCTGGAGTTGAAAATTTCTGTTGCTTTTGCGAGCGATTTCCACCACCCAATTTCTGTTGAGAATACTCACAGTTTCCAGTCCTAGCCTTCTTTTTCTCCTTGTCTTGTTCCTTAAGCTTATCACCCTCAACCTGCTTAGCATGAGTCATAAGCCTAGAGAAGCTCATATCTCCCAGCAACATAGCATTCCTACATTCCATTTTCACAAAGTCTGACACTCCATAAAGAAACTTGTTCATTTGGGCCTTGGAATCAACCACCATGCGAGGAGTATACCTGGAGAGTTGAGTAAACTTGAGCCCATACTCTTGGACTGTCATGCAATCTTGCCCTAAGTTCATAAATTCCAGAGATTTTGCCTCCCTTAGCTCTCTTGGGAAAACCCTATCCAAAAAGGTCTCACTAAAGAAATCCCAAGAGATAGGAGTTGAATCTGTACCCCTGTTCTCCTTCCACTTAGTATACCAGATATGAGCTACATCCTTAAGTTGGTAAGATGCTAACTCAACCCGGTCATTCCTAGTTACCTCTATCACTTCAAAGATCTTCTTGACCTCATCAATGAAGTTTGGGGATTTTCTCTAACCTATGATTCTAAGAACTTCGACAGATTCATCCTAACAAAGTCTCGCATTCTGGCTGCAGCTGACCCAACATTAGCGTTCTTTGGAAGTGGAGCCCGCTGGTTATTCTAATTGGCCACACTCTGAGCCAACATCTGAATGGCGTTCCTGAACTCTGCATTCGAGACTTCTTGATCTAGGACAGGAAGAGCTGCGTTTGCGTTCCTAGCATTCGCATTTCTGGCGTTAGCTCTACGAGGAGGCATGATCACACTGAAACGTAAAACGTCGAGTTAGAATGGAATTAGATCATACCTTACGCACGATAAAAGTAACAAGAAATGAAGATTTTTCCTAAAATACTCCGTAGCCTCCCTCTCATTAGATGTGGTGCACTTCACACCCATGGAAAGAACTCTACTTTGTGCGGCTTTTCAGACATTCTAGGACTCTTAAACCTAGTGCTCAAATACCAAATTTGTCACGCCCCGAGCTACCCCCGAGATGTGGACACGAGACCTAGGACCACAAGTGACCCTAAGCTAACCCTGCTGGCATGATCATGAGCTTACTAAAGATAAACTGAGAAATAAAACTGACGCGGAAGCTAATAATAAGTAAAACGGAAATGATAGGGAATACCCATATACTAAAACTGAATATATAATCTGAGAGTTTAATACAAAAGAAAGACCAAACTCAATTACTAAGCTGAATCTAACTATGTCTGAAAATAGCCTCTAACTGACTAGACATGCTGGGACATGCCCCAGCTAAGTCTAGCAAAACTGAAACTAAAGGACTAAAATACTGAAAACATAACATGACTATTGTCCTCGAAAAATGAGGACTCACCGCTGATACTACTGAACTGGAGATTGGGAACCGATCTAAGCGTGATCTGACTGCTGGGGACCTGAACCTACATCACGAGAAGATGTAGGGCAATATATGCGTCAGTACTTGAAAGGTACTGAGCATGCAAGATAGAGTAAAGCTGAAATAAACATATAACTCAACAAGCAATAAAGCATGAGCATAATCTGAACATGATATAGATACTGAAGATTGAGCTAGCTAAATGCAATGACCAATGTATAACATGTTGAGACTGAATAATGACTGTACTGAAATGGTCAATGCAATAGAGTTTGACTGAACTATGGGAGCTACTAATAACCGATAATAAAACCACATGAGCTAAATGTGTAGTCCGATGTATAGGCCCCATCGAGAGGACCCAAAACACCCGACCAAAGGTGTAGAGGCATGCTGGCGTGATCACTAAAATAATGCCCACAGATGGGACTTACAACCTACGTGGCTAGTAGTTCTGGGACTATTTGGGTACGTTGAACCCTAGTCCAACTCGGTATTATGCTACTCCCAATGGATTAAGTGATTAACACATTATGACTGAATTACTGTGATATACTGGATAGCTCAAAACGACATGCAAACTGAGAATGCGCATAAATAATTGATAATAACACATTTCAAACTGAGGCATGTATATCTGAAATAACTGAAATATCTGGCCTAGCATGTGTAATTCAAGAACTAAAGACCTACATAGCTAGGGTTCTGAAATTCATGTAATAGATTGAATATTAACATACTAATCTGATTTGGTTCATTCTAATAGCTAAGAACCTAATAATGCTAACATTCAAGAAACCCTAGGTCTAGTCATAATAAGGGAATCAAGAAACAGACTGAAAACTAGGGACCTAATGGGTGAAAGGACCCACTAGTGAAATCCCACATACCTGGTGACGAATTCCACGGAGAAATCTTTCGATTTTGGGGCTGGAACTGGAGGAAACTTGCTGTGTTGTTGAACTTAGGGTTGGTCGCTTCTTTCTCTACTTTCGCTTCTAATTTTCTAATTTTTTATTAAAGATCTAAGTTGGGAAAGTTCTAGTTATGTTTCTAGGCTTAAACTGACTAAAACCACGAAATTTAGGGTTAAAACGATGTTGTTTAGGTGTCCAACGAATAAGGAAAAGGCCAAAATAACCCTGACTTAAACTGCAGATGGGCTGACCATGACCACCTTCACGGACCGTGAAAGGGACCATGGATCGTGAAGTCGGTCGTGGTCTGGACTTGGTGACTACTAGCTGAGGGTCTTAGTCCACATACCCTACCACGGCCCGTGTGAAGGACCACAGACCGTGAAAGTGTCCGTGGTCTCCACTTGGGCTGTGGTCTGGAGGGACTGGCTATGGGGATTACTGGTAAGGCTCCATGGACACCCCCACGGGCCCTGTGAAGGACCACAAACCGTGAAGGTCCTCGTGGTTCTCACTTAGGCGTGGGGGTCTATAGGGCTGGCTAGGGAGGTTCACTGCCTTGACTCTACGGGCGCCATCACGGCCCGTCATCAAGACCACGGACCGTGAAGCTCGTGGTCTGATGTCTGGGCTTGGTGACTTCCAAGTCAAGAGAACGGGCAGGTCTACGGACCGTGGGCCCTATCACGGTCCGTGAACCCTGCTGTGGTTCACTGCTATAGGTATTTTCTGGAATTTTTTTCTGGGTCTGGTTTTCGAGGTGTTACACCTAGTGTGCACGCAAGCCTTACCTCTAATAGAGAAGAACTTTCCAAACACTCTCGCCTCAAGTAAAGCATAGAAAAGCAATTAAACTCATCTTAAAGTGATTCAAAACAAAAACTGATGTAGAGGTTTAACATAGAGACACAATATCAAATTCTCCACATAAAACGAAGTATGAAGAACCTAAATTTTGATGTCAAACCAAAAAGATATACAAACGAACAGGTTCAGAAGAGAAAACTGAAGTACCAGATTCATCGAGGTATCGAAAAACAATGTAATTCAATTCATCGGAGGTAGTCATTACCATTGTTTGTGAATTACCGGTAGCGCAAAGTAAACAGAGGAAAAATGTACGAGTTTAATTGCTTTGATATGCTTTACTTCAATCTGATAGTGTGTTTGGAACCAGACTCCTCTTCCTACACAAGAGAGGGGTAGGATTTGCGTACACACTACCCTCTCCAGAACCCAGTGGCATGTTGTTGTGTAGAAGGGTTACTTCTTGCATCTGGGTAAGCATTAGTACCATTTCTTTCTTTTGTTGCTCTCGTCTATGAATAAAATCATGCTCATATTCATACCGCTATTCCTAGTTCTCTTGTGATTTTACAACTTTGGAAATAATCATCATAAGCATCGGGACTTCGAATATGTTGGAATAATAATTCAAAGTTTGAGTAGGAATCCTAATTTGTTTAGGATTTGTTATATTTTGTATTTATTCAATTAATGTTTAGTTAGGATTTTATATAGGAATAAGTTTTCTAGTCCTAGTTTAATTTACTTCTTACTATTATAAATGAGGATGCTGTTAGTTTTTTCCAATATATAGAAAAGAAAGATCTATAGAAAAATAGAGAGAACTTTTGAGTTTATGAATAAAATATTTTCCCTCTGAATATTGTGCCATTTTTGTTTCCATATTTAAGCTTCTTATTCTCTTGCTACAACAATATGTTCAAGGATAGTTACTTCATCTTAAAAATTATGTGCAAATATTTGTTGTCTTCTTTGAAATGCTTTAGTAATAGTAATAATATTGTCAAGAATTTTATCCAGCTGTTAATTGTTTGTTACAGTTGTTTGTGGAGACATTTACTTTCAACATGTTTCAAACGTGTTTAGTAGGTCCTAGCTTTTAGGTTTCAATTATTGTTTGTGGTTAAGTTATTTCCTTTTCTTTAGGAGTCCTAGAAGGTAGTTTGTTGTTTGGTTATCTATTTAAGAGTCATATTGTAAGTTGGTTTCTGCATCTCCAACAATAATTAGTTTTCTTTTCCTTCAATATTTTTTCTCTGTTCTACTCGTTACTTTATTAACATTTGGTATCCGAGCCAAAAAGAGAGTTTCTCATATCGAGTGTAAGTGTTGGTACTGCATATTGAGAGTTTTTTTTGCAGTACTATTGTAGTAGCAAAACTTAAGCCTCCAAAATTATTGTTAAGCCTGCTATTCCACGTTTCGATGGCCATTACGACCATTGGAGCATTTTGATGGAGAATTTCCTTAGGTCCAAGGAGTTCTGGCCAATTGTCAGCATTGGTGTGCAAGAGCGAGCGACTGGTACTTCTTTGTCAAAAGTACAAAAGGCAGAGTTGGACAGTCTAAAGATCTCAAGGCAAAGAATTATCTTTTCGAAGCTATTGATCGCTCAATATTGGAAACTATTCTTTGCAAAGATACTTCTAAGCAAATATGGGACTCCATGAAGAAGAAGTATTAGGGAACGACAAAGGCAAAAAGGGCACTATTGCAAAAACTTTGCGCTGATTTTGAGACATTACAAATGAAGATGGGAGAATCAGTTTCATATGACTTCTCGAGGACTATGGCAATAGCAAATAAGATGTGGATTCATGGTGAAAAGCTGGAAGATGTCACCATTATTGAAAATATCCTTCGCTTCATGACATCAAAATTCAACTATGTTGTTTGTTCAATTGACGAATCAAAAGAAACTACTAAACTTTCAATTGATGAATTGCAGAGTTCACTGTTGATTCACGAACAGAAAATGAATTGACAAATTATCGAGGAACAAGCTCTTCAAGTCTCATCCAACTATTACTCAACAAAAGGTGGTGGTCGCAGAAGAGGAAACATTTCTGGTGGTGGGAGGCACTCTCATTAGTAATTTGAAGAAAATTCTTCAAATTCTTAAGGAAGGGGAAGAAGTTCTGAAAGCAACAATAATTTAGGTCATTATAAGCCGAAGTCAGTAGACAAGTCAAAGGTTGAATTTTATAGATGTCATTTGTTAATGGCCTATCAAGAGAAAGAACAAGTGACGAAGGAAATTCAGCAAAATATATGGTACTTAGACATAGGTTGCAACAATCATATGTGCGGAAACAAATCAACTTTCTCCACAATAGATGAGTCATATCGAGATTTTGTTAAGTTCGAGAATGATTCAAAAGTTGCAGTCACAGGAAAAGGATAGGTAACCATTCAAACTAAAAGGAATATTTCTCAAATAATCTCTGATGTCCTTTATGTTCCAGAGTTAAAGTCAAATTATTTGAGTCTTGGTCAATTGGAAGAGAAAGGGTATGAGATTGTCATTAAAAAGGGATTTTTCTGGATCCAAGATGACAATTTGGGCTTAATTGCTCAAGTTAAAATTACTGCAAACAGAATGTTTCCTCTCTATCTCAATAATATACAACAATCATGCTTTTTAGCAAAGCAAGGAGATGATGCCTGGTTGTGGCATTTTCGGTTTGGGCATCTCAATTTTGTTGGATTAAGAACCTTGCAACAAAAGAATATGGTGATTGGTCTTCCTCAAATTTTATCTCCATCTGAAATTTGTGAAGAGTGTGTGGTTAGCAAGAAGTCTCGCAAATCTTTTCCACAAAAGGGTTCATGGAGAGCAAAGAAGGCACTTGAGCTTATCCATTATGATATTTTTGGACCGATAACACTATCTTGTAACGGAGGTAAAAGCTACATAATTACCTTCATTAATGATTTTACTACGAAAAGTTGGGTTTATTTTTTGCAGGTGAAATCTGAAGCTTTTGAGGCTTTTTAAAAGCTTTAATGTACTTGTTGAAAAGGAGATTGGTAGTCCAATAAAAGTTCTTCATTCAGATCATGGGGGAGAATATAACTCACATGAATTTACAATTTTTTGTGAGTTTCATTGAATCTAAAGGCAACTTTTAGCAGCTTACTCGCCCCAACAAAATGGAGTCTGTGAGAGGAAAAATCGCACTATTATGAATATGGTGTGGAGCATTCTGACAAGCAGTGGACTTTCTAGAAGTTTTTGCCTTGAAGAAGTCTATTGGAGTATCCACATCCTGAATAGGTGCCCCACATTTGCAGTTAAAAATATAACACAGGAGGAAGCATGGAGCGGAAAACAACCAAATGTAGATCACTTAAAAATATTTGGGTGCATTACATATGCTCATATTCCTGATCAAAAGAGCAAGAAGCTAGACGACAAAATGTATTTTTCTCAGTGTTGGTGATCAATCAAAAGCTTACAAGTTTTATAATCCTAACACTAAGAAAACATTGATTAGTCGGGATGTCATCTTTGATGAAATCAGTTTTGGCCGTGGAACCAAATTTCCATGGGAGAAATAATTCCAGTTTGCCTTCATGGAGAAAACGATGAAGAAGCAATTAAGCCACAACAACAAGTTCCAGTTGTTGCTCAAGATATCAATTATGGATGTTCTGAAACTTCACTAGATATGAATGAGCATATAGAAACTATAGTTGATTCATGTGCCCTTCGTGTTCAAAGAAGGCCATCATGGATGGCAGATTATGAGGTAAGAGGAATTCATCGATTTAAAGATCCTCTCACTCATTTTGCTCTATTTTCATATTGTGATCCAACAAATTTTGAAAGTGCTATCGAAGATGAAAAATGGCGAAAGGCAGTGGATGATGGAATTACAGCCCTTGAAAAAATGATACATGGGAGCTTGATGATTTACCCTATAGACACAAAATGATTGGAGTAAAATGGGTCTATTAAACTAAACTGAAGGAGAATAGGGAGATCGACAAGTACAAGGCACGGTTGGTGGCGAAAGGCTACAAACAAAAATTCAGGGTGGATTACTAAATTTTTTTTGCTCCAGTTGTCAGACTTGATACGATCAGATTGGTGATTGCATTGGCTTCTCAAAATTCATGGCCTATATCTCAATTGGATATGAAGTCGGCTTTTCTACATGGAGACTTGCAAGAACAAGTAATTATTGAACAACCTCTTGGTTATGTTAAGATTGATGGAGAGCATAAAGTTTGCAGATTAAAGAAGGTTCTGTATAGACTTCAACAATCACGTAGATCTTGGTATGGTTGTATCAATGCTTACTTTCAAAAGGAAGGATTTCGAAAATTCCCATATGAGCATACTCTTTATACAAAGTGTGAAGATGGAGGGAAAATGTTGATTATATGCTTACACGTAAATGATTTGATTTATATGGGAAATGATAGAGTCATGTTTGAAAAGTTTAAAAGGTCTATGATGCTTGAGTTTGATATGTCTGATCTTGGTATGTCGCATTACTTTCTTGGCATAGAAATATTGCAATCAGCTGAAGGAATATTTGTTTCTCAAAAGAAGTATGCGAGAAATTTTAGTCAGGTTTCAAATGAGAAATTGCAATTCTGTCACTTCCCCATTAGATGTTGGCTTGAAGTTTACAAAAGATCTTGAAGGAAAGAGAATTGATGACACTTTTTTAAAACAAATTGTGAAAAGTCTGATGTATTTGACAACAATGAGGTCATACATCACACATGCTATAAGCCTCATTAGCATATTCATGGAGAATCCAAAAGAATTGCATCTTTTGGTTGCAAAAAGGATCCTTCACTACTTAAAAGGTACTGTTGACTTTGGGTTGTTCTACAAGAAGGATGAAAGGTCAGGACTGATTAGGTTTTCGGATAGTGATTATGCTGGAGATTTAGATGATCAGAAGAGTACTTCAGGTTATGTATTTATGCTGAATTCAGATGCAGTATCATGGTCATCAAAGAAGCAGTGAGTCGTTATTTTGTCAACAACTGAAGCTGAATTTGTTGTTGCTACTGCATGTGCCTCACAAGCCATTTGGCAAAGAAATAGTCTTACTGAGCTTAATTTCAAGCATCAGAAAGCAACAACAATTTATTGTGACAACAATTCATCTATAAAATTGTCCAAAAATCCAGTTTTGCACGGGAGAAGAAAATATATTGATGTAAGGTTTTATTTTTTTATGAGATCTTACTGAAGATGGATCAATTGGTCTTATGCATTGCATAAGGGAAGACCACGTCGCAGACATATTCACTAAATCCCTAAAATATGCACAATTTGTGAAGCTTAGGGAATCACTTAGGATTTGTACTTTTGTGCATGTAGCTTCAGTAAATTAAACTAAGAGTCTTTCAGTTTAAAGGAGGGAATGCCAAGAACTTTATTAAGTTGTGTCACACCCCGAGCCTACACCCTGGGTGAGACTGGCACTCGAGAACCATTGCTGGCCCCAAGAGAACCCTTGGCCTGACTTACTTAACTCAGCGGAAGACTCTATGCATATTTATAATGATCAAAAGCAGTATACTCACTTGAATAATAAAATACTCAGAATGCTTAAAAGTCAAACATTCAACTTGGCCAAAATGGCAACTCAGGTCTTAACATATGAAATGATAAAGTTAATGAAAAGACTAAAGAACTAACATCTAACTGTCTATGAAGCCTCTAAAACAACTGAGATGGATGTCGGCACAAACCCCACGACATCCTAATGAACTAAAAAAGTAACTGAAAGCAATAAACGGATTCCTCCAGAATGCAAGGAGGCTCACAACCTGACTCTGGAGTGCTCACTAGATCAACGATGCGCCGGATGCCGATCCTAGTTACCTGTGTCTTCATCATAATAAGATGCAGGCCAACTGGCATCAGTACATTGAATGTACGAGTATGCAAGTTGGAATACTAAACACAACATAGGCTTGAAAAGAATCTGAAGAACTTACCTGGCTCAACTCAACGCAACATAACTAAACTCATTTCAATATAAAGCAGTTTAAAACAAATGCAATATAAAGAAAAGTTGTTTAAAACATGATGTCAACTCTGTGTGTAGGCAAAGATACATTTAACTCTGAAATGTATGTAAAAATACAATAAACTGTGTATTTAAGAATACAATTACTTCTGTGGGAGTTTCTCTAACCGACAACCATCACGTAAGATCTATTGTTATGATACAACGTTTTGCCTCACGCTGCCAGGGTCGTCCTGTACCTTGTCGAGGGTCTAGAACCTGAACTACTAAGTGGATCCACTAGTCTATGCTAAAAAGCACTAAAGGAATCATCTGAAAAGTATGACCTTTTTCTACCCATGATGGCTACATGGTTTATGGGGGTTGTGAGTTGTCTGAACTCTCCCCCATATCGGTGCTCAATACTACTCCCAAAATTATAATATTAGCTCTTATGTTTAAAAATATACTTCTTTCTGTGATTTGAGATTAATGCTAAAAAACTTAGCTCAAAGGCTATCTTGGAAATCAAAGTTTCCTCTCTTGCTTCATTTAGAAAGCGATTACTCTTTTCTAAAAACTAGCCCGAAGGCTCTTTGGAAATCGAGGTTTCCTTTCTTGTTTAAATGTAAAAACCTTTTAAACCCTTTGGGAATACATAGTCCCCATATTCTTTTGAAGAAATGAATTTCAAACTTTACTCTTTAATCTTTACTCAACTTGAACTTTAAGTCTTAATACAAAGTTAAAACATTTAGAAAAGACTTTTTAAAAACTCTAAGAACATCTCTTGACTTTGATCTTAACTTTTCTTGAATTGGATTATGGATTCAAGGTTCATGATCTCATCTTTATGGATGATTTCATGATGTTTAGATGTACCTAAGAGTGTTGGAATCAACTAGGAAACATAAGTACATTGCTAAGGAACTAGTACGAAAAGATGGGGGACGAATGGGAAGAACTAGCATCCCTGGCGCTCTGAGAGGTGCGGGGCGCTAGCCTTGAAACTTCAGAGAGCTGGGTGGGGCACTCTGGCTGGCGCGGCGTCCCAAGACCCAAACTTTAGAGACTGTTTTGGGGCGCGGCGCCCCAACCCCCTTACCCAGATTTTAAGAATTTCCTCCTTCATTTTTCAACTCTAAACCCTCTAAACTCGATTGGTTATTTCCCCAAACACTTAGTATCACAGATACCCTCAATATACATCAGAATCTACTTGAAAAACACAACTAATAACATGAATCAATCTCAAGAAAACTCCCATCAACACAACCACAAGAATTCAACGAATTTCATCAAGAACTCAAGGATTTGCTTTCAAATCTAATAACTTCGCTGAAATTGAATCATGATTGATATGTGGGTGAACTAACCCAATGCTATGTGATCTCGCATACCTTGTAGGGATCATCCCCGACGAAATATACATGCTAAACTCGACGATCTTGATGATCTTGCTTCTCTTCTCCTTTCTCCTTTTCTTTTCTCTTTTCTCCAAGCCCTAGCGTATTTTGGTAAAAGCGTAAACTGATCTAATTATGATTAGACCCTAACTTAATTACAAAAAACAAAATAAAATAATTGGGCAAGGAAAAGACCAAACTACCCTTTCAAAATCCGGATTGGACTTTCCTTATTCCAACAGCCTAACTTCCAAAGGACATAACTCACTCATACAAACTCGGAAGTGCGCAAACTCAACTTATTTTAACTTAACAAAATTTCCAGATTTTTCGTTCTTTCCAAAAATGACTATTTCCAATTATTAGCTTCTTCCTAGTTATTTCAAATTGCGAGAAGTTACAAGTTGTTAATTGTATGTTACCGTTGCTAGTGGAGACACTTACTTTCAACATGTTTTTAACATGTTTAGTAATAACAACTAAATATTTTCTTCCTATTTTTCAGCTTATTCTAGTTTTAGTTGTTTTCCAGTTTCTAGAATTATAGTTTATCTCAATCACTTTATTAATTCTATTTTATCTCCTATAGTTATTATGTATAGACTTTGTATATATTAGGACTCTTTGTATCAGTTGGGTATCACTACAACAAAAGCAACTTTTAGCGGCAATAAATAGACACATTAATAAAGAGTGCTAAAGTCTTTACCGGCATTAGTTAAGTGCCATTAGATCCAATGTCGCTAAAGTCTTTAGGGACATATACAAAGAGTGCTAATTGTCGCTAAAATTATATATATATAGCGGCAGTTGAGCTATTGTCGTTAATTAATTGCCGCTAAAGATCATTTTTAATGTAGTGTATAGCTTTTATATACCGTACAACACAAGCTAATAGATAATCGATTCATTCTCTTATGTCGCTTTACTATTTATTTAGCAGGTCCTAGCTTTTAGGTTTCAGTTGTTGTTTGTGGTTAAGTTACTTTCTTTTCTTTAGGAGTCCTAGAAGGTAGTTTGTTGCTTGGTTATCGATTTAAGAGTCCTATTGTAAGTTGGTTTATGCATCTCCAGCAATACAAAGTTTTCTTTTCCTTCAATATTTTTTCTCTGTTCTACTCGTTACTTTATTAACAATTATGCACTAGATGTTTCTATGTACTCTTGATAAGTTGGTGTTTTATCAACTCAGTGAACTCAAATTCATGAATAATTGTTGTGTTATGATGCTAATTGAGGGGATTTTAGGTCCTAGTTCTCTTGTATGTAATCATTCATTGAAAAAATCAAGTTAGATGGATTTGAAGGTCAAAATCACTGAAGCACACCGGAGAAGAACCTGGCGTCCCGCTGCAGCCAATTGGCGTCTTAACTTCAAATTTAACTAGAATGCAACTCGAGCATCTGAAACTCATCCGGAACCTCCAAGAAAAAAAAATCAAATATTCAAATCAATTATAAAACATGTTCAGACCTGTTGGAATCATCAAAGCTGATACGAGTTCGTCCGGGTCGTGGTCAAATTTAAAATAGATATAAGACCAACAATATTATATTTTAGTAAATGTTGGGCATCTATCACTCAAAGTATCTCTAAAATGAGCACGTTAAGATATGAATATAAGATACATGTGTTGTCATACCTAATAAAACAAAGATTATAATGACCAAATTCGACAAAGATGTAAGTAGCTAATTAATCAGAGGCATTTGACATGCTTGCTAATTTGGAATTGCACTTAAGAGTGTCTTCTGGAGGTAGCTTGAATAATAATTAAGATTCAAACAAATGATGATAAAGTTAATGTTGATGTAAAACTAACAACAAGAGTATTGACTTTCCTACTTTGCAAAAACAACAATACTAGGGGCGAGATTCGAGAAAGAAACTAAACAAAAATCGAATGATCTTTCTTGCTAAACCTAGTAACAGAACAAAATTTGATCTAGGTTGCAAACAAGAACTTCAAGTCTGCCTCTGTTAGTTTCCCCAAGGCCTCAGAAGCACCACCCACCGTCCTGCAAAAAAAAAAATCAATATCGGGCAATTCACACACCAAAGAGAGAAGAGAGGAGTGTCAAAGTAAAGGAGGGGAATCGAAAGCCAAGTGTAAAACAGAATACGCCAATGATAGTATATGTTTAAATCACATTTGAGGGAAAAACATTTAAGTGTTTATTGTTGCGACATATAAATAAACTATATGAATGACAAACCATAAAATACCTATTTGAGCTCTCCATGTATGATCATGTTCCCTTTTCTAAGAAAATAAAAGAAGATAAAACAATGCATGACCCTACTTCAATCCCTAGCCCAAATGTCTTAATGTTTAGTTGTAAATATCTAGACAACTAAATATAGTTGACTATATCGCTCCATTTAAAGCTCATCTTAGACCAATATTATATATTCTAGAGGACATAAAAAAAAACAATTGATTCTCTTAATTTATCTTGATATCATTTCTGAAGAGAAACATATCAAAATGATATAAAGTTTCAAGTCGTCAAATTATTTTCTCTTAACTCACATGCAACTAGCACAATGAACTTGGCAGAAACTTACCCTTCAAAAAGTAATTTCTTCTTCTCTTGCAACTCTAAGATCCTCTCCTCGATTGTATTCTCAATCACAAATCTCACAATCCTAGAAATTAGAAAATAACAATAAACTCTCTTCATTGGTATAGTTGGTTGAAGAAACACAAGCACGCACCTGATTGGCTTATACTGTCCTATTCGATGGATTCTATCTTGGGCTTGCCTCTCCACGACAGCATTCCACCAAGGATCCATCAAGAAAACCTAGCAAAGGGCAAGATTAGAGTGGCACATCAAGGAATGTAGTCTAGGTTCAATGAAATATTACAAGTTCATATTGTATCTATTCTTAATCTGCACAGAGATGAAGTTAACACATCCCAAACAAAATAAGTAATTTTAACCTGAAAAGACGAAGGAATCCAACAATAGAGTCAAACCCATGGTATTTGACAAGAAATGAAGAATATGCATTGACAAAGAGAGGAAAGGAAAATGTTACTTGTGATGCTACTGTAAGATTCAGGGCAAGACCTCCGGCTTTCAAGCTCATAAGAAATATAATGCAATCTGGATCGTTTGTAAATTTTGTAATTGCAGAATCTCTTGCAGTGATAGTCATGGATCCATCTAATTGAACACAACTGATGCCCGACTGCCAAATGCACACAAGACATGTTTTTTGTTGTTACTATTGATGGCAACAATAGGGGTAGGTACGAAGGGGATAAATAAAATATGTCTTACCTTTTGTAGCGAATAGTGTATCAGATCCAAAAATGATGTGAATTGGCTGAAAACAATTGCCTTTGTAGAACCATCTCTTTCAATCATGAACCTTATTTCTTCTCTCTTCAACCAATAAAACAAGTAATGAGAACGCTCTTACTACCATAATAGAGATATACACAAGAATAAGATTATACATGTTTAAGCCATAATTTTAAAGGATATATATAAGATTGAGACCACAACAACAATTTATTATTCCTCAATTAGTTTCCACTCAATTAAGCGGAGGTGGTATTTGATGCAACATTTGAAAGTGATGGTATGGGACCCTTAGGAAATATATCTAGTTCCTGCAAGTGATGCAGTATTGCAGTCCCTTGCACTCATTGTGAGAAGAAAATAAAACTATAAAGCAAACTATAAAGACAAGATAAGATATAGTTATTGATTGGAAAGTAATTGTATACCAAAGCTTCTATTTTTGTGCTTGTCTGAAAATTATCAAGACGAATTTTGCTCAGTATACTTGAAGACCTAAACCCTTTGATATTTGCTTTAGTTTTCTGATCATTTGCGGTGAAATCCACTGTAAATGATTTAGAACATGACGGACATGAAATTTGTCCCATAACTGCAGAAAAACTTATCAGACATGACTTGCAAAAGACATGTGTGCAAGAAGTAACCTGCAATAATCAAAAGAGGTGCACATTTTAATAGGAAAGTAGGTATAAACTTCGAATGACAAAATAATAGTAAAGGAATTCATAGCATATTTCTTAGTTTGTCAAGAAATAAGGTACGAGAATTTAAATCATCAAGTCCACAAGTTTCATGGAAGTCCTTTTAGGTGTTAAAAGACATTCCTCAAAGCATTTCTAGTAAAATATTGAGGTCTTTCGAATAGTGCTGGAAAAGAATTTGCAGAAGCTCATGCACTTAAAGAAGGACTAAAAACCTATTCAAAATATCCTTTCAAAAGACATCATAGGTGTAAGTGTGGAAAAATATGTCCACATTAAGATTTGAAATATCCACCATATAATATACAAAATATTAATGTACTGCAAATAGGAATTCCATCAAATCCAATTTTAGTGAAGTATCAAGTCTTATGACTGAACTTATTCCTTTCTTTTATACTTTTTATTTATTTTCTTAGGGAAGGGGAAGAGGATGAAACTCACAACTAGATCTTCTACTAGATCGTGACATAAACCACATGATTGTTCAACATAACCAACATTATTTGTGCTTCCACTTCTATCCACAACAGTACTTGAGTATTCCACAAGGTAAGGATGATCAAGTGCCTGCAAAAAAAAAAAATCAATCAAATATAAGCAAAAAATTTCTAGTTATTACTTTTGAGGTAGAACTGTGCATAGATTATAGGAAGTCAAAGAAGTTTGAACTATTTATATCTTTAAGGACCTAAAATTGTTAAGGAAATTCGAGAGATCCAACAAGAGAGCCAAGGCATGCTAAAAATAGCAAATAAGTTGATGCCACAAGACACTAATGAAGTCAATTCTTGCTCTTGTTCTTGCGTTGTACTTCTTCATTCGTGGAATTAAAAATTAAAAATAAGAAATATAAAATAGGCACTTCCATTTTGGTATCCAAATATTGCATCCACTTTTACGCCAACTTAAATTCAATGTGATATAGTGATATAGATACATTTGCAAAAAACATATGGATGGGAACTAACTCCACCACCAAATCATATGTCATGTGGATTCGATTGACAAAGGAAACATAGTAGGAAAGGATCACTGTCGGACGGACGCCTTGGTAGGGGGTTCTCATGGGTAGAAATTACACTTCATCATATAGAAAGAATAGCAATGAATATTACGACAACAACAACAATAATATTATACCTTGTGTAATCTTTCAAGTAATATATATTACAAGTCAAAAAAACTAAATAGTATAAAAAGAAATGAAGCAAAAAAAGATTAATCAAATTGAAAGAAGTGCATGCTAGTACAAAATCGATCAAGAAAAAAAACAAGGAAAACATTACTGAAGAAAAAATATAAGTGGTGAAGGAAAAACTTACAATGAAAAAGGTTACAGAAAAATGGCTCGATGGAGGATATCCAAGGAAAAAGAAAGCCAAGAAATTATTGAAGGACGAAATTATTATCTCTGAGTTATGCAATATTGAAAGATTTAACCCATTAACAACATCAATTATTTCATTTCCATGCTTTAGTTATTTTACCTCAATTAATGTAGAAGTACTGATCTAGATCTTGTTAAGAAAAAAATTTACATTAGATTCATAGTTTGAAGGTTAACAATGAACCTATAACACAAATTTTTATTCACAACTAAAACCAAATACAAGTAGGTATCAATACATAATTAAGAAGAATTCAGATTGAAAGCATGATCTCCATACCTGCCGCATGCGTGTGAGTAGATCAAAAATGTCAGCATAGTTATTCATCAACGTACCATCTTGAATGTATCTGCACCAAAATACGTTAGGAAGAAACAATGTAGTGATAAGAAGAAGAATAATGCATTGCTTATTCTGGCTCTCATTATTTACTATTTCACAAGGTGAAATAGCTAGTGTTGAGCATATTCCATGAAAAACGGTGTAAAATAGACATTTTTCAGGATTTTCAAGAAAAGGAACGTTTGTATTTTTCCAGGATTACTTAACAAATGGCAAATAGATGAAACATATACCATGCAAGAATTTAATCCAAAGACCAGAAAAAAACACCATAAAAGAAAAAGACCATGATCTGTGTCGTTAAAACAAATTCAATATGAACATAACCATAAGTAGCTAATGGAGAGCAACAAAAAGGCAAAGATGACTTTCAGACAAGTAAGCTAGTAGTTTCATAAGTACTGACAAAAATAGATTGCATACGCATTAAATTTTGCCCGACTTTCTTCGCGCAATGATGTGTAGTAGTCTTCTTCGTTAGCATCCAAAGAATCTTTGCGCAAGGTAACCTAAATGCAAAAATAAGTAACATGCTAAAGAGGAGAAAAAAATTAACAACTCTAGCAGTACATTAATGTGGAAAAAAAAACTTACAATCCTTGGAGGAAGTGCAAGATCAGCAGCCCTTCCCTTTTTAGTACGCCTTAGCATTATCGTTTTTAAAATTTTGTGTTTCAATAAAACCATCGCATCTCTACCAATCCCATGATTTCCTTGAAATTGTATGGGTGAGGCAATATACTAGAAACATAAGATGTATCAACGTCTCCGTGTCAGCAACAACATTTTTTTTTTATCACAAATAACATGAAGCACCAAAATAAGTATATCAATTTGATGACTTACTCTATTCCACCAGCAAAAGTGCCGAGTAGATTTGTGGTGGCAATGTGGGCACATGAATGAGCTAAAATAAATACAAACACAAAAGGGAACAAACAAGAGATTTCAAAAAGGTGAAAAATAAAAAGACACTCAAGGAAGAAACATTAACGACAAAATTTCTGGTGAAAATGACCAAATAAAACAAATCTTCAGCTATATGTTTCTCTCTCCAACCAAGTTAGGTGCAAAGATAAAAAATAAGATTTTAAGTCTACCTATTGTTGAGAGCTCTGCAGTCACAATCTTTACAAAAGTAGTACGAGTAAGGATTAATTTGCAAAAAACGGACCTGTCCAAAAGTAAGGATATATTTATTTCAGAGAATGAAGTTGTGAATTATGTTAGCCACAAAAGAACATTAATAAAAAAAAACTTACGAGTGAGTACAACTCTCCTACACGGTTCTGGAGGGGAGTACCACTTAAGGCCCACTTAAAAGAAGATTCTAGTGCAAGAATAGCTCTTGTAGTGTTGCTGCGTATATCTTTTACACAATGGGCCTGTGCCACAAAAGTGTAATCCGTTAGAAAATTATGGATGAAGGGTTTTCATCAGACACAAACAATATATAGGGAAACCAACAAGTTTAACAGATGTCACACAAAACCAATAAATGTGAACTTTGAACAGACTTCTCAGTAAGAAAAACAAATATACAATAGCCTTACCCCTAGCTACCTTGTGATGGTAGAGTGGTTGGTCATGTGTACACAACCTTACCCCTACCTTGTGAAGGTAGAGAGGTTCTTTTAGATAGACTCTTGCCTCAAGTGAAGCATATCAAGCAAAACCAAATATGTGGGTCTAGTTACACAATGATTACCTCATCCAGAATAATACGATTCCACTTCATAGAGTGCAAAATCATGATATTTTTCCTATACTCAGTCTCCACTGTGGAGTAGGTAGTGATAACAAAATCATACTCTGCGAATCTGTTGATATCTTTCTCCCTGTTGGCACCATGGTAAACAAGAACTTTGTTGCTTCCTATAGTGGTAAAGCGGTCAATCTCATTGACCCATTGAATCAAAGCAACAACAGGACATATAACAAGGGTTCCTTTCACTGCTGGGAGCACATAAGGGGCAGGTGAGAGAAAACTAGAATTAGAAATTGCTTGCCCTATTTCGCGTTTAGCAAGCACAAAAGCCATGGCTTGAACAGTCTTCCCCATCCCCATATCATCAGCAAGGATACCACCTCTAGCTGTTGATTCTTCTTGCTTCAACGCCCAAGTCAACCACTCTTTCTGGTACCTCAGCAAGGGAATGATCAAATCAGATGGTTGCTCAGCAGTTTCACTCATAAACTCATTTTGACTATTGAAGTCCAGATAAAGTGTATGGTTTTCTTCCATCCACCTATTGTTCTCTTCTTCCCATATTTGCCACATCAATACATGGTCACCACCCTTTCCTACATCATTCATTACACAATCTTCTTCTACTGGCTCTTCATTTATTTTAATACTATGTTTACCCTTTGGTCTATAGGATTTCCTTCCTTGTGTTATATTGGGCCAACTGCTTCCGCAGTTAAATCAATATCAGCAACTCCAGTAGCTTGGACTTCATCTGCATAGATGGGTAAACCAACACTCACATAATTAACTGTGATCAATTAACTATTCAATGCACATCCATAATTGTGTGTATGAACTTTTGTCTTAGGTCAACCAATAGGTATCATGCATCAACGAAAAAAAATCTTATCATGCTATAAAAATGTCACTATTAATATTTACATAAAAAATAAAAGTAATACCTTCGTCACTGCTCCCAATGTAATCAGAATCTGAGGATATAACAATAACATCATCCTCATCAGAGCTCCTAATTTGGCAGCTTTGTTCTCCTAATTTCATAATTCACATTCAAGTACAACCACATCATTTACTTTATATACAACACATAGTGGATATATATATGATTGACACATGTCATCTCAGAGAAATTCTTCATCACACACAAAAAAACTAAAAATCAAAAGGACAAATTTTAAACCAAATAGGCCCACTTGTTTCTAAGGATGGGAACAAACTCGCAATATTCCTATTAGGAAATATCATTCTCCCCAATAATACTCGCAAACCTCATTTAATGATCTTCCCTTTTTTCTTTCTATTTATAAAAGTTTTGTTTTGTTGCTTAGGCATAGTAAGGTGGGCATTTGACAAAATATCTTGTTTACCCTAGATGAAGACAAGTATTGTCCCCGATACACGAACAAGTTTAAAAGCTTGCCTTATTTTCTTTATAAGAATTTATTACTAGTATTTTATTGTGCTATTTCTATGTTTTTTAATTTCTTCGTGTTTGATGAGTAAATTCATTCATCAATCCATTTGGATTGAACATATATTGGTGTTCGATTCATCTTAAACCTAGCTAATAAGGAGAACATTGTCCAAGTTCATATAATAAGGTGCTCCCATTTTTAAAGGGCTAATGTGGGACTCTTATCATTAATAATATTCGTTCAATCAATTATCAACCCATTTACTCCTTAATAAAAACAAATAGTAAGGGTCAAACAGATATAACAGTGGTGTGTTGACTATCTCTAGGCACATGTTATCTCTAATCAAAACAAGTACCGAAAAACTCTATCACAACATTTGGAAATAATTCACTTAGTATCATTTCATTTGATGTTTGAACCAATGATGTCACTCCCTTTGACTGCTAAATCGCCCCACTATGGGTTGGATAAATGAACTCCTTGCAGGGAAGTCATTTTAATGATTTTCAGTACTTGATTTCTAGAAAAAATATTTTTGACCAACAAAAGCATGAAAAAGTTTTAAATTCTTCCATACCAAACACACCCTAAAAAATCGATTTTACTAGTGCACTCAATAAGATTCAAGCAAAACAAATGCAAATCACATCAAAATAAACAAGTTGTATGATCGCAAATAGAAACACCAAAAAAAAAGGATGAGTAAAAGAAGGATTTTTCGAGAGAACCTTTGGTCGAAAATGAGGAAGGACGAGAATGGATCCTCATTTATACACAAATAACTATTGCAGATTTGTAGAAAAAATCCCTTAACAATTGAGAGAGAGAGAGAGAGAGGAAGAGAGAGAGAGAGAGAGAGAGAGAGAGAGAGAGAATAACGTTGGTGTGTTGACTATCTCTAGGCACATGTTATCTCTAATCAACACAAGTACCGGAAAACTCTATCACAAAATTTGGGAATAATTGACTTAGTGTCATTTCATTTAATGTTTGAACCAATGATGTCACTCCCTTTGACTACTAAATTACCCCACTATGGGTTGGATAAATGAACTCCTTGCAGGGAAGTCATGAAAATTTTCAGTACTTGATGTTTCTAGAAAAAATATTTTTAACCAACAAAAACATGAAAAGTTTTAAATTCTTCCATACCAAACACACCCTAAAAACTCGATTTTACTTGTTCACTCAATAAGATTCAAGCAAAACAAATGCAAATCACATAAAAATAAACAAGTTGTATGATCGCACATAGAAACACCAGAAAAAAAAGGATGAGTAAAAGAAGGATTTTTCGAGAGAACCTTTGGTCGAAGATGAGGAAGGACGAGAATGGATCCTCATTTTATACACAAATAACTATTGCAAATTTGTAGATAAAATCCCTCAACAATTGTGACCACCAGAGAAAGAGAGAGAGGTTTTATAACGTTGGTGTGTTGACTATCTCTAGGCACCTGTTATCTCTAATCAACACAAGTATCGAAAAACTCTATCACAAAATTTGGGAATAATTAACTTAGTGTCATTTCATTTAATGTTTGAACCAATAATGTCACTCCCTTTGACCACTAAATTACCCCACTATGGGTTGGATAAATGAATTCCTTGTTGGGAAGTCATTTTCATGATTTTTAGTACTTGATGTTTCTAGAAAAAATATTTTTAACCAACAAAAACATGAAAAAGTTTTAAATTCTTCCATACCAAACACACCCTAAAAAATCTATTTTACTTGTTCACTCAATAAGATTCAAGAAAAACAAATGCAAATCATATCAAAATAAACAAGTTGTATGATCGCAAGTAGAAACACAAGAAAAAAAGGATGAGTAAAAGAAGGATTTTTTGAGAGAACCTTTGGTCGAAGATGAGGAAGGACGAGAATGGATTCTCATTTTATAAACAAATAACTACTGCAGATTTGTAGAAAAACTCCCTTAACAATCGTGACGAGAGAGAGATTTTGTGCGTGATGAGAAAAATAAGTATGAAGTTGTGCGGCAAAAAAGTACTTTATAGCCAGAATCAATAATGATAAAGGGTGTGATGAAAATGGTTTGTCTTTCACTAGATTTTTTTTTTGGTTTCCCACTCGGTGTCCGGAGCCCACATTGGAGCTCCGACTAAATCCGAATCGCGCACTGTAGGGCCCATTCCGGGGTGGCGCTCTCAATAGGATTTTCTCCGTACCCAGGGCTCGAACCCGAGACCTCTGGTTAAGGGTGAAGCACTCCCACTAGTGCACTACAACCCATGTTGGTTTTAACTAGATTATTTGGATTTCAGTAATCAAAATTTGACCAAGTTTTAAGTTTAAAGTGCTTATGCCTTAAGTAAGCACTTATATTATATTTGATGTCTATTTTTAAAAATAAAATTAATTTATTTACAATCATCATATCATATCATATCATATATCATATATAAAAGAGAACCTTAGTCCCGCCTACGTGACGCCACCAGAATCTAGGATTCCCTTTTAATTTATTTATTTCCAAAACTAGCCTTCCCCTTTCATTAAAAGTTGTGACTTTTATGAAAAGTTGCGACTTTTTTTGAAGAGTTGTGACTTTTTTGAAGAGTTGCGACTTTTATGAAAAGTTGTGACTTTTATGAAAGGTTGTGACCTTTCCGAAGGGTTGCAACTTTTCCAAAT
>NW_006238961.1:1397186-1449431 GCF_000226075.1 Solanum tuberosum | reverse complement strand
CACAATAAATATTTGTTCACACTACCCTTTGTTGTTTATAAATAGAGGGATTTTCTCTCATTTTAAAACAACAAAAATTCTGAACTACTTCTTCTTCACAATTAAATATTCGTGTACTTTGCTTTTGTTGAGTGACTCACTTCACCATTGTTTTTTGTATCAATACACTGGTGAATAGAATCGTCCTATCCTGAGAGGATCTATTCCTTTAAACCTCGGGTACTAGAAGGGAATAATTTCTTAAGGGTACACATTGCATTTAGTGGGCTCGATTTTTTCCTTTCTATTTCATTCTATTATTACAGTTCCTGGTATTTTTTTTACAATCATTAATTTATGCTTATTTTATTGATTGTTATTTTTGAGTATATCTTTTAAACTTTGTTGTTTATGTTTCTTCAAAGTTATTGTTATAAGTATTTGTTAGTACATATTAAATAACACATGTTAATTGCGTATTCATGCAAGTTTTCTCTACTAAAATTGTTGAAAGTAGAGTAAAAGAATTCCTTAAAGATCTGTACTACCATAACTTGAAGACAAAATTCAAATTTGGTATGTCATTGTAAACACATAAAGATCTTAAAAACTTTATCGCACCTTGATGTGCGAAATGAACCAGGAAAAGAAGAAAAAAATTAATAAACTTTTGACATAAGTTCAAGGATGTGCTGGATGACCTATAGAGGAATATGACTAGGCTGCAACATCTTTTAATCCCAAAGAAATAGATAACTACACTATAAATTAATTGCTCATATTCAATATGAAGTATGGACAAATTTCTCAAGTTTACTGCAAGTTGTAGATACTTTTTTTGAAGTAATAGATGTGTTTACGACACTGTGATTGAATTAGAAGTGTAGTTTCAAATTGAACTTCAGCACTCTGGTATGTTGATTTTTAAAAAAACACCCAAACAAACTGAATAGTTTTGTGTAATATTTTTCCCTTTCAAGTATATATAATAAGTTGAATTGTTGTCCAATATGATACATTTCCCCTTTAATTTTCATTTTAATAATTACTTATGATACATTTAAATGGGAACTTTTAAAGTGATATATGTAAAACAAAAGGTAGTGCTGAACTTTCTACACGTTAAAATTAGAATATTTGTTCACTTTTTCTAACTTTTTACAATTTATTTATCTCTACACCAACGATTATTTATTTATTAGAATATTTAATGTTACCGGTTGATGCATTTGATTCCTGAAAGCAAAATGATAAATTATAAAATCAAATTAAAGATGATTGATTGAAGGATAAATGATAAGATGTTATAATTATCACTTTCTTTGTAGTGTTTTACTTTAAATGACTTATAGGTTATAAGTATTATTTTATAAATTCCGTAATATTAAATTTTTGCGCGGCGCGGGTAATATTACTATACATATATATAAAAGAATGTTTTGGTGGCAACATAAGTCGTTGCTAATACCTATAATAGTCGCTACTAATAGTTTGTTTTAGTGACAAGATTAATCGTCGCTAATACCTATAACAGTCGACACTAAAAGAATATTTAGTGGCAACATTTGTCGCTGCTAATGCTTATTATAGTCGCCACTAAAAAGTATGATTTAGTGGCAACATTAATCGCTACTAATACTTAAATAGTCGCCACTAAAAGAGTGTTTTAGTTGCAACATTCGTCGCTGCTAATGCTTATAACAGTCGCCACTAAAAGTTTGTTTTAGTGGCAACATTAATCGCTGCTAATACTTATAATAGCCGCCACTATGGCAACATTAGTCGCCACTAAAAGTATGTTTTAGTGGCAACATTAGTCGCTGCTAATACATATAATAGTAGCCACTAAAAGTATGATTTAGTAGCCACATTAGTCGCTGCTAATGCCTATAATAGTCGCCACTAAAAGAATGTTTTTGTGGCAAAATTAGTCGCTGCTAATACCTATAATAGTCTCCACTAATAGTTTGTTTTAGTGACAAGATTAACATCCACTAATACCTATAACAGTCGCGACTAAAAGAATGTTTTAGTGGCAACATTAGTCGCTGCCAATGCCTATAATAGTCGCCACTAAAAGAATATTTTAGTGGCAAAATTAGGCGCTGCTAATACCGATAATAGTCGCCACTAATAGTTTGTTTTAGTGACTAGATCTCACTTGGACAAAACTTTCGTCTTTTCTCTTTTTCCTTCTCATTTAACTCTTCTAAATATTTTTTGTGTGAGTTATGACTATTTTCGGCAAGCTTAATTTGAAGAATATGAAACAAAATCTTCTCTAAATAAAAGTAATATCTTAAGCTACAAAAGATATGTCTATTAACATAGATTTGTTGTCCTTTATGTCTCAAGTTATTGCTGAGCATTTGAGTTATCTAGGTTAGACTCATTTTTAAATTTTTAATGTTCGAGAATATTTCTTTAACTTGAGTCTAGAATCCAATATTTTATCTACTTGTAATTTCATAATGAAACAATTATACATATATATTTCTAAAAAAGTCATAAAGTTGCATTGATGAAGCATCTAGAAGGCCTTCAAAGTAGCTGTTTAATAAAGAATGAATTTCTAAAAGGGTCAACAATATTATTTTGTTGTTGTTTCAAATTAATTTTTGTCCTTCTATAAATTTTGTTAGAGTAACAAAGTAACAATAACGAAAAGTAGTGAACGTTTGACCTCAGACAAGTAGATTATCTCTAAAAAATTATTTATGTTGTTGTGGTGTACATTTTTAACAGTCTTAACTTATTTATAACTAATATTTATTATCGAAAACTTTTACATAATTTTTTTTTCACAGGGAGTTATTCTAACCCTAAAATTATCAGATTCTATATTTTTCATGTACAAAAAAATAAATTTTTTTATGTTTAATCGCTACATAAAAACATCACTCAGTTTTAACAACACAATTATATCATCAAACATATATTATGATAAATTATGTAAAAGATAAAAATGATTAGATCTCAAGATATTTTTAATCATTCAATATATATTTATAATTTTTAGATATGTGATAATGTCAAATCATTTAATTTCTGTTGAAATGTTTTTAAAACCTACTAAAATTTATTTATTTTCTTATAACAGTCTATTATTGGAAAAGTTGTTCAAAAGTTTAGAAAGATTATTTATGCCCGCGCAAAGCGCGGGTAAATTATCTAGTTTTTCTAATATTAGAGAACAAGACTACCATGCTACTGACATATCAATGAGGCTTTATAAGTAATGACTAACATGCTTCAAATTGACTTTTTTTATGTTATTGTTGTTACATATGATGTGATCAATAAAATATTTTTAGAACTAAACTGAAACATTCTTTGCGATATTGAAATGCAACAGGCCAGAATTGATATATATAGCTGACACTAATTGTATTGACCTGGTCGGTCATTTTTGGAAACTTTTATAAATTTACCGTTTTCCCTCCCGATAACGACCCCGAGTATTTTATGATTGAGTTTGGAAGTTGGTTTCGAACTTTGTGTTTAAAGTTGAGAATATTGTAAGTTTTGAGTTTGAAAGACTAATATTGTTAAGATAATAGTTTTTCATGTCTTTTGGAGTTCTAAGTGTCAAAATGAAATTCCGTCAATTCCATCCGTCCCAGAATGGGGAATCTGATCTGTGAGAGTTGTCTGTTTCTAGTTCTGAGCCTTTTTTGAGAATTTGAGGTCCTAAGTTGTGAAATTGTAGAAATTTAGCCTTTGGGTTGACCTTGGTCAACATTCGGGGTTCGAATGCTCGGATCAGAATTCTAAGAGTTTTGTTGGATCGGGGGATGATTTTAGGCCTAGGTGAGGTCTTGGTTGACTTTTTCTTATGACAAGGGAAACCCACAATTTGGGTGCGCACATGTTAAAATCTCTGCTCCTATGCAATAGCTCGCAAATTTTTGAGAGGTCTCGAGCTTATTTTAGCCCTTTTAGGCGTTAAGTTAGTTTCTTGCAGTTTCACATATATCGGGTCAAGGAGGCCCCAAATTCATATTTCAACAATTCTATTGAGTCTAAACGTCGAGTATAATTGATTTGCATATATGGTTTGTGTGTACGAGGTTCTGAACGAATCCCGAAGGTTTATTAGATGATTTCAAAGTTGGCTAAATTTTTTAGTGTCTACTGACTTCACTTTTGCGAAGGTCAGTCCGCTTAAGCAAACCTTCGCGAAAGTGAAAGGAGCTTCGCTTTTGCGAAGGGGTCTACTTAAGCAGGGTTCACTTAAGCAAGCAGAGTCCGCTTTCGCGAAGTCCGCTTAAGCAAACCTGAGTCCACTTTTGCGACATCAGAGAAGGTTTTAGACATGAAATTTTGGGGTTAAGCCCCATTTTCCATTTTTGATCTTGGGAAACCCTTGGAGGCGATTTTTGAAGAATTTCTTGTGTTGAATCATTTGGGTAAGATTTTGTGATCCTAAAACTTCATTTCCCTTTGATTATTTATGGATTTTAACATTAAAATTTGGATTTTTGATTGGTAAATGACAATGTTTTTCAAGTACTCAAGGTGTAAACTAAAATGGAGATTTTAAACTGATTTTAAGTCCAATTTTTAGATGATTTTCAGCAATGAGTTCCTAAGACCTTGAATAATGTTTTCAAGTGTTGATTTTCAAATTCAAACCTTCTTGTGAAATCAGGTTATGAGTTGGTTGACCCATATATTAAATAAATTGATGTGGGTATTGTTGTTTTCAGAAATTTATTGTGAATACTTGATTGTTTAGATTGTGTGGCTTTAGACATTGGTCGGAAAGGGAAGACTCAATTCTTAAAGTGATTAATTTATTGATTTAAGTAGGGGTGGGCATGGTATGGTACGATACGGTATTTGAAAGTTTCAATACCGTAATTTCGGTGTTCGGTTTTTAAAACATTATACCATTACCATACCAATTTAATTTTGTATGGTTCAGTATTTTGAAGTTCGGTTATGTATTCTACGGTATGGTAAATCGGTAACCATTGTTTGTTCAACTTCGACTAATATATACTCGTATAATAGAGTTTTATGATTTCGATAATTTAGTATCATACTAAGACTTTACACATGTAGAAATATTTATTCAAAATAAAGTACAAAAAACTCCTTTTGTTAATCAATTAAATTTCAAATACATTCAATCAAAATAGAGTAGTCGGAGTTTTAACTTCTAAACATTTAGTTTATACTAATACTATGTTACATATTTGTTAGTATTTTAATATATATATATATATATATATATATATCATATCATATTATACTAAAAGTGGGAAGAATGTAAGGCAAAAGTTAGATTACCATTTTACCCCTATACTAAATCATAATCACAGTAATTAAATATTAGTAAATAAATTACTAATTATTTTATAGTCTTAATTACTCTTAATTTAAAAGTTGAAAAGTTAATTACATTTAATAATTTAACAACATAGTCTAAAGTTAAAAGGGAAAAGTTGGATTACTATTTTATCCCTATCCTAAATTAAAATTCTAAAAATCATCTAATTGGTTATTAGTAAATAATTAAGTTTAAGTATCTTAAGGCACGTTCTCCTTCTTTTAAATTTTGAAGTTTATCTCCTAGACCGACTTATAAATTAATTAATTGTTAATTTATTTACCTGCGTTGATTAATGTCTCCTTAATTCTTATTTTAATGCTCTAATAGGTGAGTAAATTATTTTAATGAGAAATTGGATTTATTGTAATCTGTTCAATTTCTTGGAGTTCTTTTTTGATAATATATAATAAATCTTTTAATTTATAGTATCTTAATTACAATGTACAATTATTTAGTTTTCAGCCTTCAGTTAGTCCTACCCTATAATAATAAATTCGTATTTAAATGATGGAAATGAAGAGGCATAGCAGATGAGGGAAACAAAGAGTCTCATTTACTTTAATTAATATATTGTGTCTATTCTCTTTATCATCAGATGTTAATAAATTTTCATCGAGGGGGTTCAAAAAGATAAGTAAGCACATTATTAGTATCCATATAAGCGGGGCGGGTCAAATATAAATGGGTCGGATCATATATAAGCAACTAAAAAAAATTCAACTCTACCTCAACACAAACAATAAAATCGAGTAATTATATGTTTGACATAACATTAAAATAAGTATGAGAGAATGTATTTTTTTAAACTATAATTATGGGTCGTGTCTCTGTCATTTTTGTATACAAACGTTATTTAATTTTTGAAACTAACTAAGGAATACTTCTAAATCCGATCATATTGTAGCAATAAAATTTGCGTCGAGAAAATAATTATCAAGATTGAAAATATCGCGACAATTGTATTTATTTATAAATTTTAAATGATTACTCTTATTTATTTAATCTTACTTATAATTATATTATTCCTTAATCAAATATAAATTAAACGTTTGACTTAAAATGAGTATGAGAGAATGTATTTTTAATTTTAATTATGACAACAACGTTATAAGTTTTACTTAATTTTATAAAAATGGAAAATAAATTTATTTTTTAATATCTAATAAAATAGTATAAATCTCAATAGGTTTTCAAACAAAACAAAATGTTCATTTATTCAGAAAATTAAATGAAAATCGGCTGAAATATGGGGGAAAAACGTTGTTACAGGGAGTCGAACCCACAACCCAGCACTTATATTGCGAATTCTTGAACCCCCTTTACCACCGAACCAAGCCCTTAGCTTATGTTCAGGGGGTTCATCACTTGGTATATACATATAAATCGAAAAATTGATCCTATATATACCGTGTAATTTTTCCAACCAAGGGGTTCGGATGAACCCCCTTGGATCCATGTAGATCCGCCCCTGCATTCTAGAATCTAGCCTATCATCTTTCTGATTTCACATCTCGAGTAAGTTTGTATTCGTTCTTGTTTTTTTGTTCATCTTTGCAATATTATAATTTTGTAGGTACAAAGAAAAATGACATTATCAAACTATTTAGTTCGGTACACACAATGGTTAATCATGTTATATGTCATATCTTATCAAATGAATTTACATAGATGAACATTTTGAAAACTCTTATAATTTTTTTGATATGCTTTTCTTTTCAGTAGCGGGATGATGACATCGGAACCTTTGATTATAAGAGCGTCCTGCCAGACTTAAAAGATGAGTTATTAGTGTAATTTTTTACGTGGTCAGATTGTAAAAATCATTCTCTTAATACTTATTTCATTTGGTTCAATACTTTTATAATTTTCTTAAATTCTCGTTTGAGTTTGGAGAAATAGCTTCCGAAAGAGTATAAATTGGTACTAATTCAACGTGTAGACAAAGATAAATTGTTTGGTTATTTATACTTTCATTTGAGGTTTATTGATCATAATTTATTCTTATTTTTTTAATCCACATATTATAAGTACAAGAACATTTCAATTTTTAGAATACCTTTATAGATGTCTTCGATTTCATTCACAGCCAGTAGTCTATAACCTAAATTAAACTATCCGTAAGAAAATATTTATGACATGCTTGTAATTGGTCTGGTAGATGAAAAAAAAAAACTTATGATATAACATATAATCATAGAAATTTCTTGAATACTTTACTTTGGTCATTCCTATTTATAAAGATTGTTTGAGTGCCTATTATTATATCTATTGAGATATGATTATAGTGTTATTTTTGTTAATATATAATTAAATTTTGAACAATGTCAATATTCTTTTTCTTACATTTACAAATGAAAGAGGTTGTAATTTTGAATCAGACAAAGGTGCATTTATGTGCAACAGTGATATCACTGCAACGTTTTGATGTGCCTATATATTTTAAATATCTCTATTACAAATAACTTTACTTTTGTAGCTTTACATCATGAAAATGATAATGATCATTCAAAGAAAAACATATACTGATCAAATATCTATATTAGTTCGATAATATTACTTTCATTTGATAAATCTTCTTAATATCTATGTGGCTATAGAAGGAATCAAATAACAATGCAAGATTTTCTACACATGAATTATTGGCACTTTGATCCGACATTGCTCATATTCACATGTAGACAATGTTGTTAAAATGTAAAAGAAACAAGAAAATGAAGTTAAATGTTTGGTATGCTAATTGATTTACATAACTAAATTTAGATGTTCAAACAATCCATTGTGTTATGTATATTCCATCATTTCAATTTTAGTTCTGGTCATCACAAACATATTACCACATTAGTTATATAATTTTAAGATATTGGACTAATTAGCATGTGATTCACGTGCAACGCACGTTTCCAGAGACTAGTATATATATATATGTGTGTGTGTGTGTTATTTATGTAACTATATACTTCGGTATGGTATTCAGTATTTTGGTATGCTATTTCTAAATATCAAATACCATACCGAATATAAAAAAACATTAAAATATATACTAAATAACATATACCATACCAAATATCATAATACTAAAACCATGGTAATAAAAGTTTCGGTATGATATGGTAATTCAATATATACCATTCCATACCCACCTCTAGATTTAAGACAAGTGATCTCCAAAACCTTGTAATATAGTATAATTCGTGTAATCCCTTCATTGTTTGTGTGTTGGGAGTAAGGGAAATAAGGTGAGGGATTCATTATTCTACTTGATTAATCTTAATGAATAAAAAAGGGTTAAATGAAAGGTTATGTATTGATCATAATGCTTATGAATTGCCTTGTGATAGCCCTCTAACACCTCGGAACTTGAAAAAGGAATAAAATATTTTTTTTGGACTGAAGTCTGGTTTTACGGGTTCCATTGACGGAATAGAAGCTTCTACAAGCCGCAGATGACAACCGTAGGAAGAAGGAGAATAAAGGTTTTAAAAAAAAGTCCTAGTACCATTTGTATGGTTCACCTGGACGGTCCGACATTCCTTGTACGAGTCGTGGATAAGTCTTGTAGGTGAGTCCCAGACTTAGTGAAATTTTGAGGGCCAAAGTTGGTTTCTACGAACCGTAGAAAGCAAAGTTGGTTTTTACGAACCGTAGAAAGTCTTACGAACCATAGAAATGTTCCTTCAAAAGATAGGTGAAATCATGGTCTAGTACTTGGTCTACTGTTGACTAGTATGGTTCATAGAAAGATGTACGGTCCGTAGGTCGGAACCGTAGGCCGAGTCAACAGTTATTTTTAAAGGGGAGTTTTAGGTCTTTTCCTAATTAGTTTAATCCTATACTACATCGTTTTTCCTTTTACCTTAAGCCCTATATAAAAAATTTCAGCCTCAAATTACCCATTTTCAACTCATTCTCCTAAATTTCCTAAACTTGACCAAAGTCACTCTCCAAATTCTCTCAAGTTTAAGGAAGAAGAAGAAGAGCTAAGGTTCATCCAAGTCTCCAATCCTCCATTATTTTTGGGCTTCTAGCATCAAGGTATATGTGTATTCACCCATGGAGTCCTTTCCTCCATGGGGTCCCCAAGGTTTTCAAGTTTCCCCTTCAATTTCAATTGATTCATGTTAGGGTTTCAAATCAATCTCATGGGTTTCATTCAATTATGACTTATTGTTGTTGATTAAGTCTTCTAATGCACGATTCTATAATAATTCATGATGTTTAGATGAAATTATGTTGACCCATGCATGATCCATGAGTTTTGATTAAGAACCCATGATGAAGGTTATGTACTATGAATTATGAATCGATGAAGCTATGCATGTTTTTCTAAAGTTATTATAAATTATTTAAGGATGCTTTGAAAGGAAAGTATCAATGCTATTGTGAAAGGACTTCTCACTTATCATGACAATCATGATTGTTTAAGGTATTTCTCACAAATAAATTCACATTGGTGAAAAGTTTTCTCATCTATGTTGAATTCTATTTAAGGACCTATTCTATGTTTTGATCTCAAAATTGTTAATTGGTATCGATATTTTCCTTTCCTGTGTTAAAATGATATTTTGCTTTTAACTATTCTGTTATGATTTAGACTTAGCACCGAGAGGGCATTGAGGTGGAGGCTCAAATAAGGTAGTCTATAATAGCTACTCTATGTTGTTATCGATATATTGAAAGTCTTTCATCTTGATGTTTATGATTTTCTCAATCACGGTGCTACCTTGACTTTTCTGATGCCATACGTGGCTAGGAGTTTTCATGTTCTTCCGAATGTGTTAATAGACCCTTTTTCTGTCTCTACGCCTGTTGGTGAATCTATTGTGGCTAAGAGAGTCTATAGAAATCACTCCATCTCCTTATCCCATAGAGTTACTCATGTTGATCTAGTAGAGCTTGATATGTTAGATTTTGATGTTATTCTTGGTATGGATATATTGGTTGTAGAACCCGATTGGTCAAGTTTCAATTTCCAAATGAACTCGTCCTAGATTGGAAAATGGGGAAATTCTATGCCTAAGGGTCAGTTTGTTTCTTGTCTTAAGATAGAAAAATATATTCTAAGGGTTGCATATGTCATCTTGTTTGGGTTAGGGATGCAGATTCCAAAACCCCTATTCTTGAGTAGGTCCCCATTATAAATGAGTTTCCGGAAGTGTTTCATGATGATTTACCCACCTTCTCCCGAAAGGAAAATAGACTTCGGTATTGACCTTCTCTTTGATATGCAACCTATATCTATCCCTCCTTACCGTATGACTTCGATAGAACTTAAGGAATTGAAAGACCAATTGAAGGGTTTGTTGGATACACGTTTCATCCGACTGAGTATCTTTCCATAGGGTGATCCAGTTTTGCTTGTTTGTAAAAAGGATGGTTCGCTTCGCATGTGTATTGACTACCTACAACTGAACAAGGTTACCATTAAGAATAAGTATCCTCTTCCAAGGATAGATGATTTGTTTTGATCAACTCCAAGGAGCGATTTACTTCTCTAAAATCGACCTCCGGTCGGGTTATCACCAATTGGGGGTGAAGGAAGATGACATTCTGATGATGCCTTTTCGGACTCAGTATGTTCATTATGTGTTTTTGGTAATGTTGTTTGGTTAGACTAACGCTCTGGCCGCATTTATGAATTTGATGAATATGGTGTATAGAAAATACCTTGATATGTTTGTGATTATGTTTATCTATGACATCTTGATTTACTCAAAGAGTGAGGATGAGCACATTGATAATTTGAGGATTGTGTTGAAAATCCTCAAGGACCAACAACTCTATGCAAAGTTTAGTAGATGTTACTTTTGGTTAAGTTACATGGGTTTTCTTGGTCACGTTGCTTCCAGTAACAGTATTGAGGTAGATCCTAAGAAGACAAATATAGTTAAGAGTCGACCTAGACCTCTATCCCCTTTGGATATTCAAAGTTTCTTGGGTTTTACTAGTTATTATAGAAGGTTTGTTGAAGGGTTTTCTTCGATTTCCTCTCCATTGATGGCATTGACATAGAAGAAAGTTAAATTCTTATGGTCGGAAGCGTGTGGGAAGAGTTTTCAAGAGTTTTAAGATACAATTACCTCTGATCCACTGTTGACTTTACCAGAAGGCTCTGATGGGTTTGTTGTTTATTCTGATGCTTCAAGGATTGGACTAGGGTGTGTCCTTATGCAAAATGGGAAGGTTATTGATTATGCTTCACGACAACTTAAAATTCATGAAAATTGGTATCCTACCCATGACTTGGAGCTAGCAGCGGTTGTGTTTACCTTAAGATTTAAAGGCATTACTTATATGGTGTTCATGATGATCTCTTTATCGACCACAAGAGTTTGCAATATGTGTTCAAGAAAAATGATCTAAATCTTCGCCGAAGAAGGTGGATTGAGTTACTAAAGGACTACGACATAAGTATTCTCTATCACCCCGATAAGGTGAATGTGGTGGCGGATGCTCTTAGTTTATTATTAATGGGTAGTGTTGCTCGTGAGGAGGACGATAAAAATAAGTTTGTTCGTGATATTCATAGATTGGCCCGATTGGGTGTTCAGTTAGTTGAATCCAATGACGGTTGTATTATGGTTCATAATGGTTCATAATTGTATTTTGTATCAGATGTGAAAGCCAATCAAGGTCTTGATCCAATTTTGGTTGAGTTGAAGGAAGCGGTGCTTAAAAAGTACATTGAGGCTTTCTCCCAAGGGGAGATGGTGTTCTTCAATATCAAGGTCATATGTGTGTTCCTAATGTTGATGACTTGATTTACAAAATCTTATTAGAAGCCCATAGTTCTCGGCATCCCATTCACCCGGGAGCCACCAAGATGTACCGTGACTTGCAAAAGTTCTATTGGTGGAATGGGATGAAGAAGGCTATTGCAAAATTTGTGGCTAAGTGTCCTAGTTATCAACAAGTGAAAGTTGAGCATCAAAAGCCGAGAGGTTTTTCCCAAGATATTAGCATTCCTACTTGGAAGTGAGAAGATTTGAATATAGACTTTATTGTTAGTTTACCCCCCACCCGGTGACAACACGACTCAATTTGGGTTATAATAGATCGTATCATGAGATTGGCTCATTTCATTCCCGTTAAGGTTTCTTATTCGGCAGAGGACTATGATAAGTTGTATTTGAGGGAAATGGTTAACTTGCATGGAATTCCCTTATCCATTATCTCCAATCATAGGACTCAATTCACCTCTCAGTTTTGGAAATCTTTCCAAAAAAGCCTTGGCACTCGTGTTAAGCTTAGTACGACCTTTCATCCTCAAACCTATGGGAAAGTAAAGTGTACTATTCAAATTTTGGAAGATATGTTGAGAGATCGTGTGATTGACTTCAAGGGAAGTTGGGATGATCATTTGCCTTGGGTTGAGTTTTCTTAAAATAATAGCTATGATTCAAGCATTAGTATGGCTCCATTGAGGCTCTTTATGGTAGGAGGTGTAGATCTCCTATAGGTTGGTTTGAAGTTGGTGAGATTTCCTTGATAGGTCCCGAGTTGGTTTGTACGCTCAAATTACACCTCTTTTCAGAAGCATAAGCGATCGTTATCACGTAAAGAACCCAACTTGTAGGTTGGGGTCGATCCCACGAGGAATATGGTTTAGACTTAAGTTCAATAACGATTATATTCGTTTAGCCAATGTATTTCCAAGACAAATAAGTAAAAAGGGGCAGGGGGATTTGTGTAACAAATTTTGGAAGTTATGAAAGTAATTAGTAAGCAAGATTTAAACTTTTGTTGTTATCAAATTGAGAAAGAAACTAGGGAGTACGTGTTCCCCACAAGTTCATAACTCCGTAATCCTAGCAATAGCAATCCCTTCCTAGTGTATTACATGCAAAGAGATAAGTTATGTATCTCTAAATCCTTGGTCCGGCATCTAGAGAATTTCACACCGCACCTTGGTCCGACTACGTGCGTATAATTTACTAACCCTTACCATTACCTCATATTAGACGTCACATCGATGTATGACTTAATTTTCACCCTCGCACCAATCAACATTAATTCTATTAGATAGTATCACACTAAATCTATGTTGATAATTCTTTTCTTGTTGATTACCTCCTTGGTCCGGCAACGAGCAACAAGGCGAGTTCTAACGTTTGCAACCGCTAAAAAGACTTCTTAACGAAAGAATTATCAATACATGCACCACACTATTCAAGAAAGAACATGATTCATAGTTTTAGAAGAAGAAATCATGAACTTACGTAAGAAGAATAATAAACCCAGACTTCAACTTGAATTTCAACACCAAAATCTTCAAAACAAACTTAGTAAATTAAGAATTGCTAAAGTTGCAAGTTAATCTCCCAAGTCAAGAACTAGAATAAAAGTAATAAAGTCTAACCCCAAAAATGAGGTTTACATACCCTATTTATAGGAAAACAAGTCCTAACTAAGAAGGAAATGAAATAAGGAAATAAAGTTTACAGGACGCGTCTTCAATCTACGACACTGACCTACGGTCCGTAAGTCTATCTACGGTTCATAGGTCCCTTCCGTGGTTCAGGACTTGGGGAATTTTTCAATCATCAAAATCTTCCAAACTTCTGTCACATTCGACGGTTCAACAGTATGGACCGTAAGCCAATCTACGGTCCGTAACTCCTCTCCGTAGCTCCATACCTAGACTTTTCAGCATCAAGTGCTGGAACCAAATTTCTGTCACATTTTACGAAGCAACAGTACGGTCCGTAGATCAATCTACAGTCCGTAAGTTGCAACTGTGGTTCCACACTTAGTCAAGAATTCCCTGATCTTCAGCCATGCCTTGCCTGGCCATTGAAGTCCATCATTTACGGGGCTTAACTGGACCTACGGTCCGTAGGTTGCCTCCGTAGATGCCCTTTTCTGCACGTCTTTCAGCCGTGTCTTCAAATCTCCGTGTCTGAACTTATTTCCTGTAAACATGAGAAAAATACATACGAACTAATACAAAATTTCCCTAGATACACACAACTCTCAAGTGAAATGTATTAACAATACCGTAAACTCACGGTATATCAACACCCTCAACTTAAAATCGTTGTTTGTCCTCAAGCGACGCTCTCAGACTCCACACAACACTTGTATAGAAGCAAGCAATTTAAGCACAAGCAATCACATGGCTCTCAGTTCCGACTCTCTTTTGGGTGCAAATATTTTCTCTCAGACGCAACAAGCTAACTTGTGTGGATCAAAACATGACAAAGATCGTCCAACCAACACACCAACATACACTGTTTTACTATCACCAAGTTATCAATTTTCCGACAATGTAACTAGTGCCCTTACTTCAAACAAAATCCTTTTTCACACAATGAATATGACTTTGAGCACAAGGATTCAATCAACACTCACGCTCAGAAGTAACTTCAAGTACAGTTGGTGCTCAATACCATAGGCTTGTCCTTATTTTCACTGCTTAGACTCTCCAAACTAGGTTCTAGGATCACTATAGGACTTTCTTGGCTTGTAACGTAGGCTCAGGGTCAGGTGTGGTACATTTGGGTATTTTTAGTGACTTTCTGCGCTCCTTGACATTACATTAGGCTTTCTACCTCTTTCTTGCCCTACTGTTGACATCCTACCGTTTTGCCTTCTTTCCCTTGATTCTCTTCAACCATGGATGTGACTTTAGACTTCGTAGCTCTTTATTTTTTTCACTTTCATCTTTTTCTTGCGTTTTATTCTATTCTTTAGCTTTCAACAGGTCACATCCTTTCCTCTCTATATTTTTTTTCTTTTCTTTTTCAACATCAAACTCTTTTCATACCAAAAAAAAATTCAGTTTCCTCTTTCATCGCCACCTTCAACTTATGGATTTTCCATTTGTTGAGGTGCACAATACCCGATGTCGGGTCAGGGCCAAGATTGAGGTTACTTTTTACATTAGCCACCCTCAACTTAGGCTTTTGGCCTAAGTCGAGGTGCACATGTCCAAGGAGGGACTGAGGCTAACATAGTAGATTATGGGAAGGTAAGTTTGGGGTTTAGAAAGAAATGGTCTAATTTAGGCTCAAAACATTTCGATCAAAGGGAACATTTATCTCATTTGGTTGGATTCTTCTTTTAGGCAATTTATGGACTTATCAGAACAAGGCCTATGATCACTTCCTAGCCTCTAGAGTAGATTGTCTTAGCAGGACTAACTGGGCAAGTTCTAGATTGGCACAAAAAACTGTTTGAACAATCAACTATTCTCACACACTCTTGGCACATAGTTTCATTATCAGATTATCAGATTACCCCGTTCAAGTTTTAGCTTAAGTCATGCCATCAAGTTGATTTATTATCATGTCATACTCAAAGCCAACACATTCAACTCATTCAAGCCTACAGGTTTTAGCACATATCACAAATTTTTTGGACGGGTATCATTTTTTCAATAAGCTTTTGCCATCATGCTTCATTCGTTCTCATGCTTCTGCACATACAATCCTAAACATGCCGGTTCAACAAAAATTAAGCAAGTCTATTGGGGAAAAAGAACACAGGCAAGAAAACTCCAAGAGAGGATTATGAGTTGGGTTACTCAGACTTCACTCTATTACTCATAATCCATTTACCCCACCCCAAAAAAAAATAGGTGCAATTGTCCCCAATGCACACAAAAAGCAGTAAAAATTAATGGATTTGGGTGAAGCAAACCTGTGGCGCTTAGCGCCGAAGAACCATCAACAAGTGGGTGGGTCCGGTTTAGCTAGGGTTGAACCTACGAGACCACACTTACAGTTTGTAGGTCGATCTACAGTCCGTAGATGGGGACCGTAGATAACCTTCACACTTTGTAAAATTTTAGACACGTACCTGGGATCTACAGACGCCATTTACGGTCCGTAGAATGGACTACGGATCTTCGATGGGGTCCGTAGACCTCTACACCAGACCATTTTCTACAGATTTTGCCTTGCGCACCTGCACATGTAGCAACCATTAGGCCATTCTTTTTACATTTTCTGGACACTTTTTAGACACGGACCCTATGTTATATCTAGCCAACACTAACCAAGAAATTAAAGCACCTATCTAATTGTGTACAAAGATGTAATTAACCAAAGAAACTACTAGATGCAAAACAAAACCTATAGTTGGCTAGAATGTACACCTTGGGTTGCCTCCCTAGCAGCGCTTGATTTAACGTCGCGGCATGACGCAGGCCCGTTGATTACTCAGGCTTCATCAAGATGCCATGCCTCTATCATTACATTTACACTCTAAAAATTTCCCATGTAGCTTTTTATCCTCCGTTGGTCGGCTTTGAACAATGTCCCATTCCTTTTCTCGAGCTCAACCACTCCATGTGGGGACACTTGGGTCACTCTAAATGGTCCAGTCCACTGGGACTTAGATTTTCCTGGAAAACAGCACAACCTTGATTTATACAACAACACCAGGTTGATTACTCAGGCTTCATCAAGATGCCATGCCTCTATCATTACATTTACACTCTAAAAATTTCCCATGTAGCTTTTTATCCTCCGTTGGTCGGCTTTGAACAATGTCCCATTCCTTTTCTCGAGCTCAACCACTCCATGTGGGGACACTTGGGTCACTCTAAATGGTCCAGTCCACTGGGACTTAGATTTTCCTGGAAAACAGCACAACCTTGATTTATACAACAACACCAGATGACCAAGAGCTAGTTTGAGCTTTTCTGTCTTTTGAGCATGGCGCTTCTTCTCTGTGTACAAGGCTACACCTAACTTCTCCTTACTAAACATTTCAACACTTCTTCCAAAAGTGTGACTCACCACCGATACAAATTTAAGATCACTTTCCTGCTTCATAGAATTACATACGTTAAAGGTCACCTCCTCCTTATTTAGTCGGAACTTAATGTCCCATTCCTTTTCTCGAGCTCAACCACTCCATGTGGGGACACTTGGGTCACTCTAAATGGTCCAGTCCACTGGGACTTAGATTTTCCTGGAAAACAGCACAACCTTGATTTATACAACAACACCAGATCACCAAGAGCTAGTTTGAGCTTTTCTGTCTTTTGAGCATGGCGCTTCTTCTCTGTGTACAAGGCTACACCTAACTTCTCCTTACTAAACATTTCAACACTTCTTCCAAAAGTGTGACTCACCACCGATACAAATTTAAGATCACTTTCCTGCTTCATAGAATTACATACGTTAAAGGTCACCTCCTCCTTATTTAGTCGGAACTTCATCTTCCCTCTCTCCAGATCAACTAAGGCATGCCCAGTAGCAAGGAATGGACTCCCTAAGATTATGGGGACCTCAAAGTCAACCTCCCAATCAAGTATAACAAAGTCTGCCGGAAAAATGAATGGCCCCACTTTCACAAGGACATCTTGAAGCACTCCAATGGGCTTTTTCACAGTTTTATCAGCCATAAGTAAACGCATCGCAGTTTGTTTTGGAGCTCCTAAACCCAACTTCTTATAAATCGACAATGACATCAAGTTAATGCTGGCACCCAAATCACACAAAGTTTTTGCAAAGTGCATCTTACCGATGGTGCATGGAATAGTGAAAGGCATGTGGTTTGAAAAAAAAGGGTAATGGTAGATCACCAAAAGATTAAGGCAATTAAGAATTGGGTTCGTCCTATCTCTGTGACAAAAGTTAGGAGTTTTGTGGGTTTTGCTAGCTTCTAATTTTATTGATCTTTTTGGCAATGACAGGGTCTGGTTGGAGACTTTCCCATTTGTGTTTGGCGAGCATCAGTCCTCAAAAAGTGTTACAAGTCCCATTTGGAGGTAGTACAACCCCAAACTTCTATCTCATTCAAAATATTTCTTCCAAAATACTCCTAAAAACTTTGAAACTATAAGCATTAGTCAAAAATAAAATCCAATCTAAAAATTTAAAACTCAAAATTAAACAAAAATCATTTTTTTAAAACCAATGGGTTGCCACCCATCAAGCGCACAATTAAATGTCGCGATGAGACACTAGATGCATCACCTTTATATTTCCACTTTGAGGTTATCAATCTCCTCCCCAACTTCAAATCAAAGCTTCGTTGAGATGCATGAGGAAAATATGAGAGATTCAAGAGTCTCAATCGATCTCTCTACTTTAAAGAGTTGAATTTCTTACCCAATTTCACATTGTTCTTTCTTTGAGGATCATTGGGGAAAAGTCGGAGATCACTAGGCCACTTTTCGAACATTGAAACTCACAATTCTTGGCCTTCAAGTGAGTGATATTTTCACTTCCAAATGAACTAGGGTTCTCATAAATTATATTTTTGAATTTTTCTTGCAACTCTAGTATTATTTCTTTGATTTTGACATCTTGGACTATTGTTGGCTTGATTGACCTGAAAATATCCAAGATTTCTTCCATGTTTATCATAATCCTTTTTTCTTGAGATTCCAACTTCAAGTTGTGATCGCTTCCTCATTTTTTGAATTTTTCTTCTCTCTACAATTTCCTTTCTAAAGGAAAAGACTAACGGCTAATTTTTATAAGCCTAACGGCTAGTTGCAGCTCTGCTGGCATGACAGATTTGCGGTCGGTAGCGCTAGTACGGCCACCAGACCAACGCCAAAAGAAGCATGATGAAGATACAAACAAATCTCTTCAAGAATCATCTTCAAATTCATCCTACAACTCCTTGAAACTGCAAAAGATGAATGATCCATGTGGAGATTTCTGAAAGGGAGCTGGATGGGACTCGCAATATTATTACCCATAATCAAACAAATTTGATTCGTTCAAATGTAGAAGGAGATATGGATTCAGCAAGGAAGGATCTATCCTCAGTATAAAATTCATAGGATTTCATTGACCCAATCGCGAAATCGCAACAGGTGACTCCCGTGAAAATCACCATCAAAATGCCACCAATGCGTCTTCAATTTCGTCTATCCTTGGAGTCAATTTGAGCTGAGTCAACCATTGGGGATTCATCCCCTCAATTCGAGGAACAACTCACATCAATTTCAAGCAAGTCGGATGGAGGAATCGATGGCAACACAAATTCCGGCAAAGTCATTAGAGCTTAGGCAAGTCTCAGTAAAGAAAAAATTCAAAATACAAAATATAAGGAGGAGGATGATAGGCAGATGAACTATAAAAGAAAAAACCAAACACAAAAAGATGTAATTCATCCTCAAGTTATGGAGATAATAGGGGCAGAGGAGTGTACAACTCAAGAACAACACATGGGGAAAAAGCGAACATCAATACATCAAAAAGTGAATACTGTGGTTACAAGGAACCAATCTCGTGATGCTCAATCTTCAAATTTCTCCTTTGGAATTCAGGAAAATTCAACTAAGCACACTCGAGCCAATTTTCATCGCGATGGGCAAGTGGAATCTGAAAAGAATTAAAGTATGAATAAAATGAATAAGGTTACCATGAATCATAAACAAAGCAATAAGCAAGGAGCAATGAGCAAAGAGCATCAACAACAGGGCAACACACTGCAAGCAGGTAAGTCTCTTCAACACTATCCTAGTCAAGTTATTTCTCCTAACACTGAAGCTCATTTACACCCTGTTGTAAATGAGCAAATCAGAAAAAATGTTGAATCTTTGCAGCATCCCAATAATCTGATTCATAATTAGAAGGTTACCTAAAATGATCAAAACAGCAAAGGAAAACACCAGACTGATAATGTTCAATCTCAACAGCAAAATGATAAGAACAATGTGGTTGCACAACACAACTATCCTAAGGTTTCCAACAATTTTGGAAGGTATGATCATAACTTCCAAAACTTCCATAAGGGTAGAAATAATGTGATTATGACTCCTAGTAACAATGAACCTAGTAGTCAAAACCATCAGAACCAGCAGAATCCTCAACCTATCAGAAATAGTAGCAAAAAAGACTTAGTCCCTAAGCCATCCCCTTATACGATTATTCAATCTTTTGCTTCTCGACTAAGACAAAATCTAGAAAAAAATGATATTCCCATTGGGTTAGTGAGTCCTATCATCACCACAAAGCAGGAGTTTCCTACTGTGATATTTGACAAGGATGACTTCATGATTAAGCTGGCAGCCAAATGTAAATTTACCCTTATTGGTAAGTTTACAAATACTATGTCAAAGGTGGAGCTGATTAGAAGGAAATTTATTCTTCAAAATCGGCTTTCGGGGGTAAAGATAGCTCATTTCAATGCTCGACACATGTATATTGATCTTGACTATGAGTTGGGCTACATCACTGTTTGGACCAAACAAAAGATAACCATAGAGGGCAAATTAATGAGGATCCAAACTTGGACTCCTACTTTCAAACCAGACAAAGAAACCCCTATAGTTACAATTTGGATTTCTCTACTAGAACTACCTTGGCATTGTTTTAATAAGGAGTTCTTGGTTGCATTATTGAATCCTATTGGCAATGTGTTATACCTTGATACTGCTTCCATTCAGAAAACTAGGGGTAGTTTGGCCAAGGTTAAGGTTTATATTGATCTCACCAAAGAAAGACCTCCTCATGTTTGGATAGGTTTTGATGAAGAAGACCTCAATATACGGAGGTGGCAAGCAATACAATACGAAAGTGTACCTGATTATTGCATGTATTGCAAGAATCAAGGTCAGATGATACATGCTTGTACTATAAAAAAAAGATGAAGAGTGTAGGAAAAGAAAAGAACAGGAGGCTAAAAAAAGAATAAAGGTAAAGGGGAGCAGGAGAGAAATGAACACAAAAGGATGTAGATGATGGACACCAACAAAGATACTGGAAACATAGAAATACTGCCATATCAACAAATTACAGAGGATAAGGAGAACATGGTATTAGAAGAGCAACAACAGGTCCAAAAGAGAAGGAATAAATCTGCACTAACCAGTTTGGGAAGACCTACATCACCTTAAGATCAAATGAAGATGAACAACCAGCAACAAACTTTATTGCAATCAGGTAACATCACTATCACTACTCATAACAACTATATTGATCTTGACATAAAGGATCAACCCAAGAACCAACAGGAACAAGGCATTCAACAACAAGACAAGACTCCAAATTTGGAGAAACAATATGCTCATGAGCCAGACACTGACTTATCTACCCCAAAAATAAGAGCTCCTTCTAAGAAGCATAATACCAACAATGTGAAGTCCCAAGGAGTAGTCAGCAAGAACACAGAGACCACATGTATTGATTCAATGCTATCCTTAACCCAAAACCCCAATGTTATTGCTATTTCTGATGTTGATGAAGTTAAATGAGGGTTGGATTGAGAGATTAAAGAGAAACCTACTAACTTGTAGGAGGGGGTTTCCAAAGGGGGAAGTTTTCCTCATGTTTTGCATGAGAATTTACACAGTGACACTAGAAGAGGCTTTAAAGCCCCTGCAACCACATTTCAAAGTCCAAAGAATCAGAATATTAAACAAGGCAACATTCAGAAGTGTGATATTGGACAAGAACAAGATAGTGTCCATCATAAGGGTAATCATACATGTGCTATAGAGAATCATGATCTTCCAACAACTACTGGTGATACTTCTAGAGGGCAATGCTACAATACTCCAACAGTATCCAAATGAAAAAAGGAGTTCAGGGCTCCAATGGTAGAAAGGACTAGAAAATGATGATCTTGAGTCATAGAAAAACACCAACAATAAATCTCAAGGTAATATGAGCAAAAATAAGAGAGATGCCATCAAGAGAAGGCAACAGAAAGAAGCTGAGTTACAGGGGGTTCATAATCCAAATAAGCATAACAAATTGTCTCAAGACCAGCATCAATATGGCAGCAGTGATCAGAATTTACCAACAAATTTTTTGGAGTATGATGTGTTGCAGTTTGAGGATGACTTTTATCGGAATACTCAGTCCTTGGGGGAAAATGAAGATGAAACTAGTATACAACTTGTAAAGGCTTTTGGATCCATATTTCAAAGTGAATTTCAAGAAGAAATGCAAAAAGTCACAAATCAACATTCTCTGTCTCCCAGAGGTAGGAAACAACTAAAGCAACACAACAATCATACCTCCAACAATGCAACTGCTAACTCTAGCAGACCAAACACTAGATCCAGAAGTAGAGATTTTTATTAATCAAGTCTATTTGCTGGAATGCTAGAAGCATCAATACTCAAGGATCTCTAGAAAGACTCCAAAATCTCAAGAAAATTCATAACCTTGCTATGATAACTATTCTTGAACCTTTTTTTGATTATTCTCAACTCAACAGTTACATAGTTCACTTAAATATGGACAAGTCTAGTAATCCTAATGGTAAAATCTGGATATTCTGGAATGCTGAAGTGGATTGTAATATCTTGGAGGCAGATGAACAACATATTACTTGTGATTTACAACATGTGGAGTATAAGGAGAAATTCATGACTTCTTTCATTTATGTAAAATGTAAAGATCATCTCAGAAGATCCTTACATGATAGGCTGATTCATTTTTCCAATATGAACATCCCTTGGTGTACTATTGGGGATTTTAATTTTATTATATCCATTTATGAAAAACAAAGGGGCATACCTTATAATATTAGCAAAATCTTTGAATTCATAAGTGTTGTAGAGGTTTATGTCTTGATGGACCTTGGTTATAATGGTCAAAACTTTACTTGGTGCACTCAAAGAGCTGAGGAAGCCAAAGTTTGGAAGAGACTTGGCAGAGCTATGGTCAATGATGCTTGGTTAAAAGATATGCCTCAGACTTCTATCAATCATTTACCATCTGTGGAATCAAACCACTGTCCTTTACTTATGAGTTACCGTGAGACATGATCATATTATAAGATATTTTAAATTCCTTCATTGTTGGACTGAACATGAAAACTTCAATACTACTGTAAAGGATTGTTGGGGAAAGGAGGTGTATGGTAATCCTATGTGGTGGTTTCATCAGTAATTGAAGAGATTGGCCTCCACCCTTAGTTCCTGGTCCAGAAAAGAGTTTGAAGATATTTTTAATATAGCCAAAGAACATGAGGAAAGGGTCAGAATTTTAGAAGAAGAAGTCATCTCCAACAACACTGAAGAGAATAGAGCCAATTTACATCAGGCCAATGCTGAATATATCAAGTATATGAAGCTAGAAGCTTCTATTCTCAAACAGAAAACTCAACTTCAGTGGTTTAAGGAAGGTGACACCAATTCTAAATACTTTCATGCTATAATGAGAGAAAGGAGAAGAAAACTTTTTATCCACAAAATTTGTAATGATAACGATGAATGGATCCAAAGTGATGAGCATATTGCTAAAACAAATGGTGAATACTTTCTACACATCTTCACTGGGCATGAAAATAAAATTAATGAAGAAGTGTTACAATATATTCCCAGAATGGTTACGAAAGAACATAATACTATCCTTTAAGCCATTCCTTCATTGGATGAATTACAACAGGTGGTGTTCTCTATGAATCGTAACTCAGCTCCTGGGGGAAAATGGGTTTTGGTGAAAATTTTATTGATATGGAATGGAGAACCATGAACAACAATTGGTACTCTATTATTGTGAATGGGGTCAAACATGGCTTCTTTCACTCCACTAGCGGTCTCAAACAAGGTGACCCCATATCCCCCTCATTGTTTATTCTAGGAGATGAAGTGCTTCCTAGAATGTTGAATATTCTTCACCAAAGTAAGAATTACCAGGGGTTCCAAATCGAGCTAAGAGTTCCTCAAATTAACACTCTAAGCTTTGATGATGATGTGATCATTTTCACATCAGAAAACAGGGATTCTTTACCGTTAATCATGGGGACTTTAGCTACCTATGAAGCAGTTTTAGATTAGCTCATCAACAAGAATAAAAGTCACTTCATGGTGCCTAAAAATACCCCTTCTGACATCATTCAAATTATTAAGGAGACTATTGGCTTCACTCAGAAGGATAGCCCTATCACCTATTTAAGTTGTCCATTGTATATTGGAGGTCAAGTAATCATTTACTATTCTGACATGGTTGCAAAAGTGGTGAAGAAGATCAGTGGGTGGCAATCAAGAATCCTTAGTTTTGGAGGCAAAGTCACTCTAGTGAAGCATGTGCTTCAATCAATGCCAATTCACATCATGGGTGCAATTTCACCTCCCAAAACCACTATCAAATATATCAAGATGGTGATTGCATATTTCTTTTGGGGATGGGATAAGGAAAGAAAAAAGTATCATTGGGCTTCTTGGGAAACACTCAGTTACCCTTGTGATGAAGGGGGTATAGGGGGTGAGGGACCTCAATGATATTTGTAATTCCTTGCAATTCAAATAATGGTGGTCTTTTAGGACAAAGAATTCTTTGTGGAGTCAGTTCCTTAAAGCTAAATATTGTCAAAGGTCCAATCCTGTTGGGAAAAAATTTGATACTAGGAATTCCCTTGTGTGGAGGTATTTGATGAAAAACAAAGAAACAGTGGAGGCTCAAATCAGATGGGAACTGAATTCTGGGAATCGTTTGTTTTGGTGGGATGATTGGTTGGGAGAAGGCAATATTGCTTTTCATGGTAACAACATCACTAGCCTCAACAATATCTATGTGTCTCAATTTTTAAGAAATGGTCAATGGGATGAATCAATGGTGAGAAGGCATACACCCCCTCTCCTAGTTCCAAAGATCTTGAGTGTAACTTTCCAATATCAAGAGAATGTACCAGATGAAGTTGTATAGGTCCCTAATGAGAGTGGTCTGTTTTCATGTTCTTTAGCATGGGATAAAATCAGACAGAAGAAGTTCAACAGCAAGTTAAACAGATACACCTGGCAAAAAAATATCCCTTTCAAAGCCTCTTTTCTAGTTTTGAGGTCTTTGAGAGTTGAGTTACCTACCAATGAAAATATCGTAAAGTTTGGAAGAGAACCAGTGCAGTGTTCTTGATGCAATATACATGGGTGTGATGAAACTGATCATGTGTTTGTTTCAGGAAATTTTGCTTCTTACATCTAGTCATTTTTCACAGCACTGCTAGGAACAACTCACAAACACCTTCCTCTGAAGAATCACATCCTGAAATGGTAGGGAATGGATTCCAAAAATGATATACAGAAAATCATAATCCATTCACCTCCTATTTTTATATGTTGGAATTTGTGGAAGAATAGGTGTTCGACAAAGTATGGGGGCAAGCAGTCAAATGTTAGAATAGTTAAATTTTCAGTTCTCAAAGATCTCATTCATCTACTCAATACTACCAACCCCTATCTACACTACCCTAACAATTGGACTAAGCTTATAGAAATTGTGGAGGGGTGCTGGAAGGAAGTTATGGTTAAAGAAGTGAATTGGATGAAACCTCATATCGATTGTTTCAAGCTCAAAAACAGATGGATCACGGCAGTGCCTTAAGTAACCCAAGTAGAATTGGTGGAGGAGCCATATTATGAGACTCACATGGTAAAATGGTGTATGCTTTCATCATACCTCTTGGCATAGGTACTAATAACCAAGCGGAAACCCAAACAACAACACGTGGGATCTATTGGTGTTTATAGCATAGTTTCAAAAAGATTATTCTCGAAGTTGATTCAGAGTTACTTACCAAATGGCTCAATAATATCATTAAACCACCATGGAAACTTCAACAGCATCTTAAACAGCTTTTCATGCTCATTAATCAAATGGAATTTTTTCAATGTAAGCATGTGTATAGAGAAGCTAATTTCACAACAAATTTTCTATCAAAAAAGAGCCATAAAACTTATGAGATTCAACATTTATACACTGCTCATATACTGCCTATTGCGGCCAGAGGAAGCTGTCTATTGGAGCAAATAATAATGTCAAATTTCATAAGGAAGAAGATGAAAAGGATCAAGCAACCTCCATGATCTTGGTAATGACTCTTGTATAGAGACCTCTATACTTTTTGGTGTTAGTAACCTTTTTCAATTTGGCTATGTCTTTCATAGTTATAGGTTTTTTGAATAGGATTTGCTTCTATTTCTTTTCTTACTTTAGTAAGGGGAAAGTCTCACTCATTTATGCATTCTAGTTTATTAATGTTAAGGCTTGGGGGTGTTTGGCTCAATCCCTGACCGCCACGAGGGATAAGATCCTTGGGTATGGTCTGTTTAATTAAAAAAAAACTTCAAGTTGCTATTCTAGACCACTTGAAGAGGAACTTCACATTCTCCATTTTTGTTCTTACATTGGTCTTTAAATTTGCAATTTTAAACTCAAGTTGGATCAAGCTTTTGGGACAAGCTCATGAGCCAAGTTTGACTCACAACACCCTTTTTGTCACACATTGCTTAATCTTGAGAGGCATCCACACAACTTTGCCCAACATAATGTCATCCACAACAAGGACAAGGGTCATCAACATAGGGATTGCAACCACCTAGTTCAGTTTCATCACAAGAAGCCATAGAACCGACACAAAAGAAAATAAAAACAAATATTCACAATTTGGATAGAAATAAGTAAACTATAAATTCTAAATCAATACAATACGCCAAATTTCCCCCCGAAAACGATGTCATTTTTAATAAACCTCAACTGCATGTCTTACAAGTTAAGATGTAGGAAGTCACTAGCAACATATAACCCAATGTATAAGGTCGGGGTCGAATCCCACAAGGAACAATGTATAGACTATTGAAAAAAAAAATTAGAAGCTACTAGTTTGGATCCAAACAAAATATACAAGTATATTTAAAGGATTTTCGATAACCATCAAGGACATGGCATAGAGGAAGACAAGGGCAAAGACCATTTCAAGCAAGGAATCCAAGAGGTATTGGGAATGAAAAGTCAATCAACATCTATACGATCCATTGCATATCTATTGCATATATCTCAAATAACCAAAAGTCAAATCAAACATGCCTTGGAACCTAAATCATTCACCTATATCTTTCGATCATAGGCAAAATATCATGACCCAAAGTACCCCCTATGTGTGAAACGATGAATAGAACCCCGAAAGGACCTAAACAATCCACTTAAAATAAGCATGACGTAAAAGAACTACAACAAGAGAGAGAGTAGGGAACATAAGTCTCACATCATAAAATAAATCTGAACATAAGTACGAAAAATGATGAATGGTATATCTGCACTCATTTGAGACCTATTTAGTTGAATAATTAGTGTCCCTAATGCCTAATTATATCCTACTTTAATAATATTTTGAGGATTTGCATCTATGAAGGCTAATGGACAAGCAATGATGAGTGTTTGAAAGAATGGCAAAAAATGTAAGAATAAGTGTAAACTACACACTAATGATCGCCAAACAAGAAACACATATCGCCTAGTGAGCATGACCTCACCCAAATTGACAGTGCACAACACTTGTATTTGTAGAGGCAGGTCGTTTGACTTCAAAAGGAAAGGTGACTCACCAAATGAGAAGGGTGACCTTGTTGACCATCACCAAAAATGACAGTACAAGGAGAAAAACTGAAGGCTCGAAAGATGAATTAAAGTGGTACTCGGTGATACGCCGAATGTGAAAGGAAGACTCAAACGAGCTCATCGACTGAGGTTCAAAAACCTAAAGCCTAGAGTAAGAAAAGGCAAGCGAAATCACGATTGGTGACTCGCTGAACAAGCTCGGCGAGTTCGACTAACATCGCCTAATAGGTAGCGTATTGAATTTTAGGAAATGATAAATAGCTCAAAGGAGAGATAAATAAGAGGGAGTTCACAAAAGGAACAATAGATTTTGGTGTATGAACAAGTGAAGAGGGAAAACACTTTACCTTGTGAAGAACACTTTCTAGTTTTTGTTTCAACTTTGTTCTTGAAATTGAAATTTTGAAGTTCAATTCAAAGTGGATTTGCTTGTGATTGCTTAATTTCATGTTACCCATGGTTGTTTTCATGAAAGGTATAATTTCTTTACTTTTTTTGATGGGTGGCTAAAACCCCAAGATTTATGGGTGCAATTATGGGGTTGGGTGTTGATTTAATGTAATGGGTATTGTGGTATGCATTGTTTTGTTGTTGTCCATACATGAATTTGGGATAATAAGCATGAGGTTAACTTACGGGTTGAGGTTGAAAACTTAATTCGTACTTGTAATCTCTGATCGATCCTCGAAATAGATTGATTGGAGTGGGTAATTAGTCTGATACTAGCAATTCAGGTTTGATGTACGTACCTTTCTTGCAAAATAGAGGTTATGGGTTGGATCTATTTATCCTATTTATGCATCTAAAGAGAGAATAAGGTATTGGGTTGTTTAGTATAACATATAGATGAGATCAAAAAGATATTCTATGGATTTTATAAGATCGAAAAAAGATTAGCATCATTGAATGTAACACCCCGAAATCTAGTAGGCTAAACTAGGGCTAGGTGAGTGGGGGTAACAAGCCATGGAAGAGGGAGAGAGAGCCTATAATACCTAGGAAATTGTAGAAGTAAAACATTTCCTTCCCAAGACAACTTGGTGAGGGGTAATGTGGTCGCCAAATTGACTTGGCGATCCGCCAAAGGCACCCACAGTAGCCTAGAGGACCCAAGGTGCTGGAAAATTAGGTGAGCCAGGTCGGGGCTCTCCATTTAGGCTGGCACATCGCCAAGAGGGTTTCCCCATCACCAATGTGGTCTGCTACAGGAACTTTAGGCGAGCCAAGGGTTCACTTGATGAGTCGCCAAGTGCCTTGGGCGAGCCTCAATGAGCAGTTCTTTTAAAAATTGAGTTAGGGCCTTAAAAGTATTTCATAGTTTTCTTAACGCTATATTACGTCGTTTTACCCTAACCTAGAAACGTATATAAGCATTCTACTCCCAAAATTCCCCCCAAATTAAGTCATTTTCCCTAGAATCAAAAATAAAACCTAAAAGTTCTTTCAAATATTTCTCTCTCTAGAACTTGAAGAAGAAGAAAGACTTGGAGCTAGGGTCAAGTCAAGTCTCCAATCTTCCAGGCTTTGTGGGCTTTGTAATCAAGGTATGATGGTTTATTCATCCATGTAATCCTTTCATCCATGGAGCCCTATGATTTCCCCAATTTAAAAGAAGAATTCCCCAAGTCTAATTAGGATTTCTTCTAATGTTATGGGTTATGATCCAATTGAGTGGATTATGGTTGTTTATGATTGTTTATAGTAGAATTGCATGTTTTTATTATGATTGTACATGTATTCATGCCAAACCTATGATTCTGAGATGAATTTGATATAGATGAGTTTTATGCCATGTAAAGGGAAATTGAGGATTTAGATGTAATCTTCTAGGATTGATGAAATACATGATAGATTGCTTGAGATTGAAGTATATAGATATTAATTGCTTAAGAGTAAAGTATATAGACATGAATTGATTGAAATCAAGGTATATATGATGAATTATTACTTTGTAGGCTTTGAGGATAGAGATGTCTTGAGATCAAGGCATGTATGATAAGTTATGATGATTAGGGCTTTTAGAGTGAAACTTATATGTTGAATTATGCTTAGTAGGGATTTTAGAGTAAAGATTCTATGATTGATTATAATTAGAGATGTATTGAGATTGAGGCACACATGATGAATTATGATGAGTAGGGCTTTGAGAGTAAGGCTTATTTGATGAAGGTTGAATTGTAGACAGGATTATTATGGAAGGATTTACCCACATGATCTATATTATGAATGTATGAATGCATGAATGTGAAATGTTTTCTCACATAGAATGATTCTAGGTTTAAAGGTTTGCTCACCTAAAATTAATCTAGACTAAAATGCTAAATGAATGATGAGGCTAGAGGCGACTACCCTTGACCTCCATATGTTAAGGATATGAGGTGATTTCCCATACTCCTTAGAATTGAACGAGAGGTGATTTCCCACATTTTATTATGATGAACGGACATGGAGGCGAGTACCCAAGACCCTTATGAAATGATGTGGAGGCGAATGTACATGTCTTTAAAGCTTGACTTGGTAAGACAAGACCATGCATGTTAGCTTGAGTTAGTAGATTTCATGGATAGCCTTGGATTGAGAAATAGTACCCTTTCAATGGTTAGCTTGAACTAGCATGAGAGGATACTTGCATGATAGCATGACTTGGTGAGGCCACACCATATCATTGGTAGCTTGGATTGAGCAATAGTACCCTTCCTTGAGTAGTTTGGACTTGCATGAAAGGATGCTTTCCATGATATCTTAGTCTAGCATAATTAGGTACTTTTCCGTAGTAGACTTGAATTGGTAAATCATAACCATTCATGAGTAATGATGTGTCTTGGACTAGTAAAGAAGTACTTTTCCATGAATAGTATGAATGTGAGGGATTAATCCCAAAATCAAGGCCAATCAAAGTAGCATAGTTATGATGAAACAAGATTACTTCTAGGAAGTATTGTAAGTATGTTTTGATATGATATTATTTGCTATTATGATATATTAGCTTGGATTGTTGCTTGAGTTGCCTTCTTTGATATGTATGACTAGAGGTGGATGACCTAGGTATTGAGTAAGGACAAGTTGAGGTTACTTGAGAAGTTTTCCTCTTATAATTTGATGATTTATGTGCATTGAATATACTCATGACTTATGTTATTATCTCTTATGATTATGGTGTATGTCTTATGTTGACTAATGCCTATGTTATGCTTATGTTGATGATTTATGCTATCCATCATATTTGGTACATTTTTGTACTAACGCATACTCTTGCCTACATTCTTATCAAATGTAGGGTCCAACAATATTGACTTCTATCCCCGTGGATAGGTTCATAGTAGAGCAAGGAGTGAAAATTTGGTGAGTCCTCATAGCATCGAGGATTTGATTACCTTTCCTTTATGTCTTTCATTTTATGTTTAGAACTATTGTATGGGTTGTGTCCCTAAGACTATACATGTTTTAGATGGTTTGAGACAAGTGTTAAAGACTTCCACTCCGTTTTATGAACTTTGATGTTATTGAAAATGTTTTAAATTTCCGCACTACTTTCTGTTACTTTATGTTATGATATGCTAAGGGGTTGTATGAGGCCTCTCGGGGTCTTGTACGCCATGTTACATCTAAGGTGTACCCCTGGGTCATGACATTGAAGATGACCAAGCCTATTTATGAAATTACATCACTATAAAGCAACACAATTACCCTTATGTGACATTTATTTCCAATCCCCGTACTCCTAGCTTACTTGTTACTTCCAGAATTTCCTGAAATTTAGTTTAATTTTGACCATCGATAACTAAATCCTTTTACTAAATTGCTGGAATTATCCACCCACTTGTTTTTACTATTACAAATGAATGAGTTTACAATCCAAATTTCTTGATAGAATTTTTATACGATATACCATTCTCTGTGGGATTCAACCTTGAGTCCTAGTTGGGTATTTTTATGGACGACGATGTCAATCTCTTTTAATTGGTTTTGAAGAGTACATTTGAGGGTTATCAAAAATCTAAAGTATGTCTGACATAATAGCCTTTCTGACCATCATAAGAGTGGTTGGGACGTAAGCAATACACAACGTACAAGTTTGAAACTAGAAGGACAATAAAAGTAATAAAAGTGTTTATGGTCTTGCCCTCAAACCATGAGGACTCACCAATTCAATTATCAAACCTAAGCAATCCCGATCTAAGCACATCTAGGAGGAGGAACGTCAGATCATATATTATGAGAAAATATAGACACAAATATGTATTAATACGATGAATGTACTAAATATGGATAAATATACATAAATATAAATATGATATCATAATGAGTTAGAAACGCGAATTCGCAAGACCAAGTAAAGACATGAGAAAGTTTTAAAAGTCAAATTCATAAACGTATACATGGTCAATGCATCTTAAAATCATAAAGAAAGGTTTCATAAAAACCTTTGAGGAAAACGTACTTCATTTGTGAGATATTTATCTTTAATTGACAATAAGACCATGTGAGCTATAACACGTAATCTGGTATATCCCTCACACCGGAAAGGGGAATCTACTTGCCAAGGTAGAACTTTGTATTATTCATAATTGCTAAAGTGGATCCACTAGTTTAGGTCATTTTAGACAATTCTAAGGGGCACATAGTTTTGGACAAGGGAATTGCTACTAAAGACCAAATTTCTACTAAGAGTAAGGCCTCCATTCCAAAGTCCTCTCCATGCAAAGTAAATTCTAATGGAAAATACATAACCATAATCATATTGAAAAACTTGGGAAATGCAATGGTTAAGACTACCAATTCAATCATAAGTTGCAATGACCCGGTCGGTTATTTTTAGAAGATTTTGTGAATTGACCGTTTCCCCCCTCCAGATATCGATCCCGAGTCTTCTAAGATTGAGTTTGAAAATTTAGGTTGAACTTGAGTTAAAAGTTGGGAAATTGGTAAGTTTTGAGTTTGAAAGACTTATATTGTGAAGAAAGTGGTTTTTGGGTCTTTTGGAGTTTCAAGTATCGAAATGAAATTCCATCAATTCCATCGGTCTTGGAATGTTGAATCTAAGTTGTGAGAGTTATTGGTTTTAGATTCCAAGTATTTTTGGGGATTTGAGGTCCTAAGTTGTGAATTTATGGAAATTTAGCCTTTGATTTGACTTTAGTCAACATTCAAGGTTCGGATGATCATGTTGGAATTCTGAGAGTTCTGTTAGATTTGGGGGATGATTTTAGGCCTAGGTTAGGTCTTGGTTAATTTTTGAGAGGTCTCAAGTTTGTTTTAGCCTTTTAGGCGTGAGTTAGTTTCTTGTGGTTTTCGTAAATGTGGGGTCAATGAGACCTCAGATTCGTGTTTTGATGATTCCATTGAGTCTAGAATGTCGAGTATAATTGATTTGCATGTGTTGTTTATGTGTATGGTGTTCTGAACAAATCCCGAGGGTCTTTCGATATTTTGAGAGTTGGCTGAGTTGTTGGTGTTTGCATGCCTCGCTTTGTAAAGGTCCTGTCGCTTAAGTGACCTCTGCTTAAGTGAAGGAGGCTTCACTTTTTTGATGTCTAAGCTTTTTTTAGGGTTCGCTTTTGGGACACTTAGGAGGGTTTTTGGCCTGCAAATTTCGGGGTTGAAGCCCCATTTTCCAATTTTGAGCTTAGGAACCCTTAGGTGGCGATTTTGGAAAGGTTTTCTTATGCTAAATCACTTGGGTAAGCTTCTATAATCCTAAACCTTCATTTCCCTTTTATTATTTATGGATTTTAACATTGAAATTTGAGCTTTTGATTGGCGAATGATGAGGTTTATCACGAACTCAAGTTCTTAGCTAAAATGGAGATTTTGAACTAATTTTAAGTCCTTTTTCGAAATGATTATCCCTAATGAGTTACAAAAGCCTTAAGTGATATTTCCAAGTATTAAATTTCATATTCAAATATTAAATTTGAAATTGGGTTTTGAGTTAATTGACCCATTTCTCTATATAATTGATCTGGGAATTGTTGTTTCCGATGAGTGATTGTGAATACTTGATTGTTATAGATTGTGTGGATTTGGAAGTGATGTGGAAAGGAAGGACTCAACGATTGGAGTGATTTTTGATTGATTTAAGAAAAGTTATCTCCTAAACCTTGTATTCTAGTAGAATTCATATGCTTCCTTCGTTGCTTGTGTGTTGGGAGTAATGGGAATGAGGTGAAGGGTTTAATTGTCCACTTGATGTATCTAAATGAGTAAAAAGGGATTGAAATGAAAAAGGATATGTGATGAACATGATGGTGTGAATTGCCTTATTGTGACCTGATTGATTGATTGTACATGCTTGAGTTATGATGTGGCATTTTCTTATATTTGTCCAGTGTGTAATCTTTGCTTTAATTGCTATAACTTCTTATATGCATCTATTTCAGGAGAGATTCAACTCGAAACTGCTCAAATTTATAAACTAGCTGGCGTGAATCCACTAGCAGGTCTCATATGTACTTTCTTTTTCAATGCCAAAGTTTTTTATGGTTGATTGTTATGACCCAAAAGTACCCCCTAGGCATAACACGACGTACAAGACTCCGAAAAGCGTCATACAATCCCTTAGCATATCATTAACATAAGATAATAGAAAAGTACGAAAAATTTAAAAACTGTATCCATACAACCGAAGTCTTTTATTAAAAACAAGCGGAAGCCTTTTTCTAAAAACAAGCGGAAGCCTTTTTCTAAAACTTTGTCTCAAACCATCTAAACTCAACTTGAATTAAAAGCTTTAGGACACAACCCATACAATAGTCTCATGATATGAAAATAAAAGACATAAAGGAAATAGTGGGTTTGTCCTTGAAGCTATGAGGACTCACCAAATCTTCAACTCCTTTGCTCCTTAGAAACCTAGCTTCAAGAATGGAACTCAATATCTAAAACCCTACATTTGATTAGAATGTAGGCAAAGTATGCGTTAGTACAAAATGTACTAAATATGTTAGCTAGCAACAATACCATAAGAGCATGATACAAGGGTTAGTAAATATAAGACATAATCCAAAATCATATGAAATATTTCATGAAACATCAATTATAAGCATGAGAGACAATATCATAATAATAAGCGAAGTCTCCAACATAAGCATCATATAAGCATTACTCAACTCTTAGTCATTCACATCATAATAAGACCACTCTCAAGTAACCTCAAAGCATACCTGTGCAATGCATGAATGACACTCCATAATACCATCCAAGCTAAGCATCCCTTTTGGTCATCTTTAACATAATCAATCTCACTAGTCAAGCCTTAGACCCTCATAAGTAGCTTCAAGTCACACTTGTGCAATGTATGAGTAAGACCCCATGATCCTACTCACACTAAGTACCACCTTAGTCTATCACCTCATCCTTTAGCTTAACTCTCCTAACCAAGGGAATCTCTCACCTTTCGTCAATACTAACAAGGAAGGCAACTATAGCACAATCCTATCTCAAGATACATCACTCAAAGGAATACTTTCTTAAATAACATTAAGTCATACTTGTGCAATGCATAAATAGTATCTCATAATGCTATTCATACTAAGTACCACTTTTAGGTCCTCATACTAATACTTCTTGGTTTGGAACCTAGTTCCTCTCTTTAACTTTAGAACACTATAAGGTACTCCCTTAAGAACATCTTAGTTCATTATTAGGTTGAATCCTATGAGACACTTCTTTAAGCATGTCTAAGTTCATTATTAACATGGACCCTATGAGATACTACCTTAAGCATGTCTAAGTCCATTTATACTCTTGAACACTATAAGGTACTTCATTAAGTAAGTCTTAGTTCATTTATGCTTTTAAACACTATGAGATGCTTCTTCAAGCATGTCTTAGTTCATTGGATATGGAGATTTCTACTAGAAACCTTAACTCAACTATGTGAAGGCCTCCATCTCATGAGACCTAACTTTGGAAACCCACACTCTACTACATAAGAGTTCCCCCTTTAACTTGGATAGTCCTCACATCAACTAGGTAAGGTTCTCCTTTCAACTTGGAGTCCGGACACTTTCTTGTGTGACACTCCATCTCATTGTCAATATCCACTTGGAGCCAAGCATACACCCCAAGATTCACTATTAAGCCTTGCTTAACATTCATGTCTCATGGAAAGATGTCCTTGACAATCAATCCAATCCATGTTCAAGTGATTCTATCACTTTATACTTCCAAGCATTTATATCACCACAATTCTACCTATTAGACTTCTATTCATCAGATTACCTTTACTCTCAAAGCCCTAGTGATTCAACATTCATGACTACAAGCCTTACTCTCAAAGCTTTACTTCATTCTACCCTCATTCATATCTAGATCACAAGACATTCAAGTCACAAGCTTCATCTTTAAGCAACTCTAGTCATAATTCATCACAAAGGTTCAATATCAACTTTACTTAATCATGATCCATCACATGTAATAAAGTCTAGTTCAATTTATGTATATATGATCCTAATCTTGAGCAATTACTAAACATGACATTAATTTTAAAAGATCAATTCTAATTCTTCAATTTCACCTTTCATGGTATAAACTCATAAAATCTCAAATTCATCAAATAGACTAGGGTTCACCATCTAAATCACATAAATTCATCATAATATCATAACTCAGTGCTAAATCAATCACAATTAAGTATCATCCACTTGATTGGAATCAAACTTTAACACTACCCACAATGTAGGAAGAAACCCTAGCTAGATTGGGGTTTTGTCTTCACAATTGGGGGAAACCTAGGGGGATCTATGGGTGGAAGAACCCATGGATGAATAAGCTAACATACCTTAGGAAGATTCACCACGAAATTGAGGAGAAAAGGCAGCCCCTTGAACCCTACACTTCACCTCCCTCTTCTTCTTCTATGGAGTTTTAGAGAGAGAATTATTTGGTTTCTTTTTGGTGAGTTGACGGAATGATTTGGAATGACTTAATTAGGGATATATTAGTCTTATATAGAGGGCCTAATAACTAATTAACCGTCCCCACTTAACCCCTAACTAATTACTAATTAACCTCCAAGCCCCTAACTTAAAACTAAAAACTGAAATTCTGCCCCTACTCATGAGATCCCCACCCACGGACCGTGGGTGGGTCTACTGACTGTGTTGCACCTTCGTAGGTGAAAGTCTGCAGCTCAACATACAGGGGAAGCTTCATCCTTGACCCACGACCGCTTCCCACGGGGCATGGGTCCATCCACGGCTCATGGATGCCCTTCGTGGGAGGCTACTGTTTTGGACAGCTTTTGGGCTGTTTTGGGGTCCTCCTCAAGGACTCCTTGGGTGGTCCTTAGGGGGTCGTACATTGACGCCCTAACCCTAAAACCCTCATTTTAAGTACGGGAATCTTTTTTTTACAATTTTATCCCTCACATCAAACTCTAAAACTCTAGCACAAGGCTCTAAAACTCTCTAGATTAATTCACTAGTTTCTGGGGAGTAGCAATAATTCTGGTTGTTCATCCTTACACATATAAATAATAATTGTTTTTTAATCATTTCTATCATGCTTGAAAGCATGAATGTGAACTTGAATTGTGTGAATTGTTGTCTCTTGTATGTGGGGTGATATTGCTTGTGTGCATTGATCATTGAATATCGTGATGAGACATGTGATGATTATGATGCCGAGGTATTTGTCGGCAAGTGCTATTATGATGCGGTATTTTGACATTAAGTGGTATTAGGCTGAGGCCTTTTCTGGTGAGTGTTATTATGTCGAGGTCATTTCTGGAAAATGGTTATAAAGCTGATAGAATTGGTTCTGACGAGAGATTGATTATTGTGACTTAATGCTTTTGATTCTTATGCATGACTTGGTTGCTATTTGTGATTGATATACTTGTTGTGTGTGACTAAACTACTTGACATTGAGATTGACTTATTTAATTTCCTTGATTGTTGAATTGTAAAGATTGAACTGTGGATATTGGGTCTTGTGAGTCGTGTATTGTTAGGTTGGGCTGATTTCTATGCAGGTTGTAGGTTGAGGAGGTTCGGTTAGAGTGTAAGGGGTATTCAATATTTAGCTAGATGCCTTATTTATTATGTTTCTTGTTGGGTACCATGTTGTTGGTACTCACCCCTTGCTTCTACACTTGTGTATGTTTTGATCCTGGACCCGTGTGATCGATTACTCCTTCTTCTGATTTCGAGGCTTGTCAAGGATTTAAAGAGGTAGTTACTTATCACTTTAGCGGGCCCTCTTTTCTTTTTCTTTAAGCTTAGTTCTATTTGAGAAACAAATACTGAGACTTGTGCTTATTTTTTAAATTCCACACTTTATGTATTTAGTGGCTTGTACACATGACAACCGAATTTTGGGGTTTTTCTTCTAGAAGAATAAGTTTTCCACTTTATCTTGTTCTTGTTTTTACTATTTTTCTGAATTTCTTTAATTTTATTGGGTTGAGTTTGACTTTTCTTGGTGGGAATAGACAAGTGTCATCACGTCCATTTTTGGGTGGTGACATAAGTCATAATAGAGTAGCTCCTTTCAATTCATGACTTCATAAAACTTTCATAATAATCACTTACCTTTCTAAGAATCTAAGTCATGATTTCTTTCAATTGTGAGAAAACTTCTCACAAATCATTGACACTTTATCTTAAAAGTATTCTTTATTCATTAATCATTCTTTTCATAAAACACGTATAAGCTCATAGTCATAATCAAGTATAAAGCATGAATTTATATGAAATCAATTATAAAACAAGTAATCGGATCAAATCATGCATAATAAGATCAAATAATAACAATTGAATCATAATAAATTGGACCCATGAAGATTAACATTAAACCCTAGATAATTTGGTGAAATTGAAATTCTTTGGGGACTCAATGGATGAAATGGATCCATGGGTGAATTCTGATAATCAAAGCTCTAAGAATGCAAGGAGAATGATACCTTGAAGATTGAAACCCTAACTTCCACCTTAAGACCTCTTGGGAGAATTTGGAGAAGAAGACTTGAGGGATTTTGGGGAAATTCAGTGAATGAGAAGATTTAGGCTTAGTCATAAGAGTAAACAGTTATAAGGGTAATTATAGGGCCAAAATGGCGTAGTTTATAGGTTATATGGATTGGAAAAAACCAAAACATCCTTAATAGAAGTTTGATGAAAGACCCGATGACTCCTACGGTCCGTAGAACTTTCTACAGACCATACTGGTTTGTCGTAGAACACTTATTGGACTCAATATTTCTGATCAATTTCATGAGATCTTCCTACGGTTCGTCCCACTTTCTACGGCTCGTAGAGCCCTATTTTTAGAACTGATGTTCTGGATCACTTCTACAAGTCCCTTCTACTCTCAGAGACTTGACATTTCCCAAACCTCAACCCAATCCTATGACTGCCTTCCTACAACCCGTAAGACTTCCTACGGTCCGTAGGTGGCTTTCGTGGACTCTACATAAGTGCCCAGAATGCACCTTTTCCTTTCCTAACTCAACTTCCAATTTCCGAGGTGTTTCACAAAAATATCTCAACTAGCTCTTTTGAACCTAGCTAAGTGGCAATACAGATGGTTAATTTATGGGCATTGCAAGGATTTCACTATTTTAGCTATAATCCATTAAATGTGTAATTACAACTCAAATTAGCACTAATCAATATTTCCCAACCTCAATTAACTCTTTGAAGCTTAATCAAAATAAATGGGCAAGTCCTTGGAGTGATCAACTTCATTGGAAAGCAATTAAAGCATGATATTGAATAGATAATCAAAGACCCATTTTATATATGAGAAAATATTCAATAACTACAAAAGTACAAGATGAAAATCAACAAACAATAAATTGTCTATCACTATTCACTTGCACCTATGAACAACTATGCCTAGAATTTAGCATTACAAAGCAAAGAGTAAAAGAATAGTGAAAACTAATTACAATCAAGCATCTAATATTCACTCTCATAGTGTTTGTTGTGGAAAACGTGCCCTCAAAGCTATTGTGCAAGCGCAAAGTATGGAATCTAGAATTATTCTCTTTCAATTGGTTGTCAAAGAGTGTATATTGTGAATTGAGATTACTATGTGAGTTCCCAAAATTACCCTAGATGCCTAGCATAATACTTCTCCCCGTTCACAGAGGTTTTACCACGTTCGCAGGTAGGCATTGACCGGAGGTCCACGTCCACAGATGTATTGACTGTGTTCATGGGTTAATGTTGACCGAAAGTCCACGTCCGCGGAAGAGTTGACCGCGTTCATAGAGGACAAATGTTGTATTAGAAGTGACTTTCTGTTTCAACTCTCAATTCCCTCAATTTTACTTGTTTTTCTTCTTAAATTCAGTAATGTTCATCAACACTCCTTGTAGGCCTGTCACAACCCAAAGTACACCCTAGATGTGACATGGAGTACAGAACCCCGAGAGACCCTACACAAGCAACTTAGCACAAATCATACAAGATAATAAAATTAAAAGAAAGTATTTTATACATCAACAGAGTTTGACAAAAGTGAACGTCTAACATAAGTCTCAAAGCCATCTTATACATCATAAGAAAGTGATTGGGACTAACCCATACATCACATACAAAGTCTGAAAACTAGAAATGACATAAAACTATAAAGTGTATCGGTCCTCGGAACATGAGGACTCACCAATCCACTTGAAGCACCCAATAGATGTCTAGCAACGAGTGTGAGAGGTAGGAACGTTGGACCATACATTCATGAGATAATGTAGGCATAAGTATGCATTAGTACATGAAATGTACTAAGTGTGGGGAAATATGCATAACATAGGCATGATAACATAAATGACTTAAAACGTGTAGGCATGATCATAATGAAACATTTAAAATCTTTTAGAGACGAAATGACATGAAAAGCATAAAACATAGTCAAATACATTAAAATAAAGGACATAAGAAAAGCTTGAAGAAAACATAATCATGTTTTGTGGGATCTTAGCTTTAACAAACAAGGAGACCATGAGAGCTATGTCATGGAATTTGGTATATCCCTCATAACAAAGAAGGGGAATCTACTTGACAATGTAGAATCCATACATATCATTATTTGCTAAAGTGGATTTACTAGCTAGGTCATTTAAGACAATCCTACAGGGGAACGTAATTAGGGACTAGATGTTTCTATTGGAGACTACCCTATTTGAGCCTCCACCTCAAAGTCGTTTTGGTGCTAAGTCTAAATCCCAACATAATGGATAAAAGTCAAATATCAGTTTAACATAGGAAAGGCAATGGTCAATACCAATCCACACTCTCAAGATCAAAACATAGAATAGCTCCTTAAACATAATTCAACATGGATGAGAAAACCATTCATCAATGTGAATTTATTTGTGAGAAAATACCTTTCACAATCATGATCATCATAGAAAAATAGAAATTCTTTCACAATAGCATTGATACTTTCCTTTCATAGCATCCCAAATCATATTACAATTGTTTCATAAAAACATGCATATCTTCATAATTCATAGTTCATAGATTCATGGGTTCATCATAGATTCATAGTTGAAAAGGCATGATTTAGGTATAGGTCAATGTAATTTCAACTAAATATCATAAAGTAACATTAAATCACGCATTAGAAGACTTAATCAACAATAATCAATCATAATTGGATCAAGACTGAATTAAAACCCTAACTTAGTCAATTGATAAATTGAAAGTTTTGGGGACCCCATGGAAGAATGGATTCCATGGGTGAATACCCACATACCTTTCTATTCAAAGCCCAAGAAAGATGGTGAATTGGAGACTTGAATGGAACTCTAGCTCTTCTTCATCTTTCTTAGGTTGAGAGAATTTGGGGAGGATAAATTTGGTCAAGCTTAGGGAATTTAGGAGAATGAATTGAAAATGCATAATTTGGGGCTTAAAAACTTTATATAAGACTTATGGTAGAAGGTAAAATGACATAGTTTTGATTTACAACAATTAGGGAAAAGACTCGAAAGTCCGTTAAAATAACTATTGGGCTCGACCTACGGTTCATACCTATTTTCTATGGTCCGTACTGGTCAACCGTAGACCAAGTACCTGACCATGATTTCACCTATCTTTTGACGGAACATTTCTATGGTTCGTGGGTCTTTCTACGATCCATGGAAACCAACTTTGACCCTTAAAATTTCACTAAGTGTGGGACTCAACTACTAGTCCTCGCTACCACTCGTACAAGGAATGAGGGGCCATCTTGATGAACCGTAAAAAGGGTACTGGACTTGTTTTGAAAAGAATATTTTCCCTCTTCCGACAGTTGCCTTCTACGGTCCGTAGATAGGACCCGTAAAACCATACTTCAGTCCAAATACTTATTTTCCTTATTTTCTAAATTTGAGGTTGTATAATATCTCCCCATTGAGAACATACATCCTTGAATGGGACTCAAGGCTACACTAAGAGAGTAGGGTAGTATATCTAACAACCCAACAAGAATTCAAGTTCACCAACAACACCTAATCAATGAGGAACATCAACTCCAAGCTAAAACATATTCAAATTATCATTTCATAAGGTATACATGCAAATAACACTCAAATGCATATAATCATGAAGAAATCAATCAAGTTACCTCATTTTCTCAAAAATCAAGTTTTCATAAGTATGCATGCATGAGGGAACATGAGAACAACTAAGACACTTGAAACAAAAAATGATGAACCATGAGGAGCTAAATACCTCAAACTAAAATATGATGAGGGGGAAAAAATGAGGATAACGGGACATCATATCGGTCTCAGACTCCCAAGTAGCACCACCAACTCTTTGATTCCTCCATAAAACCTTTATAAATGCAACTTCCTTATTTCTCAACCTTTTAACTTGCTAGTCCTAAATCTTAATCGGAAGTTCTTCATAAGAAAGACTCTCCTTTACACCAAGACTCTCTAGTGGTACTATAAATGTCGGATCAACAACACATTTCTTTAAAAGGGAGACATGGAAAACTAGATGCACCGATGCTAAGTCATTAGGCAAATCAAGTTCATACGTGATTAATAATGTTTCAAAGACACTTCATCCAATTCTAAGCATCAACGATCATTAATCAGTATATAACCCAACTAAATGAGTTGGGGTCGAATCCCACAGGCAGCTGTACGTGTTTAAGACTCAATGGTAAAGTGTGAATGTGGTCAAATCAGTCATATGAATAGACATTATCGAATAAAAACATAATGCAAATCAAGGGGTGACACGAATGTCAAATAAGAGGGTTTTTGGTTTTAATTATCAACTACAACAACAGCAAACAACACAAAATAACAATAATGAAACGGATTCTTGGGATGTGATTCGATTATAGGCTATTATAGACAAATGGGTAGTTGCAACTGTTAGGAAATAGTTGTAAATTAGTGAATAAGCTAGACTATAGAGGAGGTAAACTTTCTCTCGAACAATTTACCCCGAATCAAGTTGATTTCTCTCGAACATCAACAAGCATGCAAGATAAGAACAACTAGTCCATTCGCTCTCTCGAGCTGAATGTGTGGAAAAGGGTTTAGGGTTCACTCTCTCGAGCTGAGCCCATGACAACCCAATACCCATTGACCATCAATCAATAATCTTAGTTTTAAAACCTCTCTCGAGCAATCCAAATACACAAGGGTAGAACTGCATTTGCAACTACAATTCTTAAATTGAACCACAATTAATGATTGAAATCACTTCTAAACAACATTAAAACTAATAATTAGCAATACCTATAAACTAAATCAGCCCATAATCACATAATCACACCCCAAGAATTGGGGTTTTAGCTAGACATCATAAAAAGACAAAAGTTGTTACCAAACTGAGTTTCCATCAACTGGGTAAGATTAATTTCGTCCTTACAATGTTCCAAATTGAGACCCACTTCCAATTTCTCAAAAGTGAAAAACTTCAATTCTCCAAAGCTTAGGAAAAACTAGAGAAAACTCCCCAAAAATCTCAGACAAGAATTCTAATATGAATTAATATAAAAATTTGATACAAAACTAAATGTTCAAAAATGTATTTATAGTCGCCAAAAATGTGTTGCGAAGGGTCACTCGGCGAAGTAAGTCGGACTCGTCGATCCACCATTTGGTCAATTACATTGCCCTTCTGCCTTGGCCTTCAGCATCCTTAAGGTCTATAACTTTGGGCGATCCAACTCTGCATCGCGGAACCACTCGGCGATCTGCCAACTGCTTTTTTTTCTCGCCAACTTGGTTCTTTCCTTTAAGGCTTGGCATAGTGGAACAAAAGGCGGTCAAGTGGCCACTCGGTGACTAGCCAAATGGACTTGGCGATCACCAGACTCTCTTTTATTCATTCATTCAGCTCGTTTTGTTCTTTTTTGCAACTTAGTGTCCTTGCTTTGCTCCTCAATCCGTAATCCTGGAAATCAAGGAATTTACATCAGTTATTAGCACAAAATAAGCATTTGAGGACACTAAACCTATACAAATAAGCCCTAAATGAGTCCAAATCTCAGACTCATCAATAAGAGACTTTACCAATACGCCTCAAAATTTTATATATGCCCACATAACATGGACTAAGCTTCCCTTTCTTCCCAAATCTCATCACACCTTCCATGGGTGAAATTTTCAAGTAGACCTAATCATTTATATCAAATTCAAGATCTCTCCTTCTAACATTAGCATAAGATTTCTGTCGACTTTGAGCCATTTTCAACCTTTATCTAATAAGCCTAACTTTCTCCATAGCCTCATGTACTAATTCGGGACCTATCAAAGCAATCACAAACTTTAAACCAACCTATAGAAGATATATACCTCATACCATAAAGAGCCTCAAATAGAGCCATACCAAAGCTTTAATGATAGCTATTATTGTAAGAAAACTCAATCAAAGGCAAATGATCATCCTAATTACCCTTGAAGTCAATCATACAAGCTCTCAACATGTCTTCCGAAGTTTGGATAGTACGCTCCCCTTGGCCATCAATTTGAGGATGAAAGGTCGTACTAAGCTTAACACAAGTACCAAAACCCTTTTGGAAAGATTTCCAAAACTGAGAAGTGAATTGGGTACCACGATCGGAGATAATGGATAGGCACACTCCATGAAACCTAACCATCTTACTTAGATACAACTTAGCATAGTCTTCCATTGAATAAGAAACCTTGACGGGAATGAAATGAGCCGACTTTGTCATATGATCCATAATAACCCAAATTGAGTCATGTTGTCACCGGGTGCGGGGTAAACCAATAATAAAGTCCACATTCAAATCTTCCCACTTCTAAGAAGGAATAATAATATCTTGAGACAAACCTTTTGACTTTTGATGGTCGACTTTCACTTGTTGATAATTTGGACACTTAGCCACAAATTCCGTAATATCCTTCTTCATCCCATTCCACCAATAAACCTCCTGCAAGCCATAGTGAATCTTGATGGCTACCGGATGAATGGAATATTGAGAAAAATGGGCTTCTAATAAGATTTCCTCTTTCAAGTCATCAACATTGGGAACACACAAACGACCTTGATATCAAAGCACACCACCTCCCCCTTGGGAGAAAGCCTCAATGGAATTTTTAAGCATCACTTCCTTCAACTCAACCGAAATCGGATCAAGACCTTGCTTGGTTTTCACATCTGACACAAAGGATAATTCTGAACCATCATGAACAATGACACCACATTCATTAGAATCAACCAATTGAACACCCAATCGGGCCAATTTATGAACATCACGAACCAACTCCTTTTTACCTTTCTCAACATAACCAACACTACCCATAGATAGTTAACTAAGAGCATCTGCCACCACATTCTCCTTATCGGAGTGATAGAGAACACTCATGTTGTAATCCTTTAGTAACTCAAGTCACCTCCTTTGGCGAAAATTTAGATCATTTTGCCTGAACACATATTATGAACACTTGTGATCGGTGAAAAGATCAACATGAATACCATATAAGTAATTTCTCCAAATCTTTAAGGCAAAAACAATCGTCGCTAGTTCCAAATCATGGGTAGGATAGTTTTTTTCATGAATCTTAAGTTGTCGTGAAGCATAAGCAATAATCTTTCCATTTTGCATAAGAACACACCCTAGTTCAATCCTCAAAGCACCACAATAAACAAAAAACCCATCAGATCCTTCCAGTAGAGTCAGTACTAGAGTGGACGTAAGGCTATCTTTCAATTCCTGTAAACTCTTCTCACACGCTTCCGGCCATAAGAACTTAACCTTATTTTGGGTCAATGTCGTTAATAGAGAGGCAATCAAAGAAAACCCTTCAAAAAACCTTCTGAAATAACCAGCCAAACCCAAGAAACTTCTAATATCCGAAGGGGATAGAGGTTTAGGCCAACTCTTAAATGCATTCATCTTCTTAGGATCGACATTAATACCCTTACCAGAAATAATGTGACCGAGAAAGGCCACGAATCTTAACCAAAACTCGCATTTACTAAACTTTGATAATAGTTGTTGGTCCTTGAGGACTTGCAACACAATCCTCAAATGATCAGTGTGCTCATCCTCACTCCTTAAGTAAATCAAAATGTCATCAATAAATACAATCAAAAACATGTCTAGATATTGTCTAAACAATCTATTCATCAAGTTTATAAACGCGGCCGGAGCATTAGTCAAACCAAACAACATTACCAAGAATTCATAATGACCATACCCTGTCTCAGAAAACCATCTTTGGAATGTCACCTTTCTTCACCCTCAATTGTTGATATCCCGACCGGGGGTCGATCTTAAAGAATTAATTTGCTCCTTGTAGTTAATCAAACGAATAATTTATCCTTGGAAGAGGATATTTATTCTTAATGGTAACTTTTTTCAATTGTCAGTAGTCAATACTCATGTGAAGTGAACCATCCTTCTTATGAATAAGCAAAACTAGATCACCCCATAGAGAGATACTCGATCGAATGAAACCCTTATCCAACAAATTCTTCAATTGCTCTTTCAATATTTTAATTTCTGTCGGAGCCATACGATAAGGAAGGGGTAGAAATAGATTGTGTATCTATAAGAAGGTCAATACCGAAGTATATTTCCCTTTTAGGAGAAACACCGGGTAGATCATTGGGAAACACTTCCAAAAACTCATTTACAATGGGGAACGATTCAAGAGTAGAGGTTTCAGAATTCGTATTCCTAACCCGAACAAGATGATAAATGTAACCCTTAGAAATCATCTTTCTAACTTTAAGACAAGAAACAAAGTAACCCTTAGGCTTAGAATTTCCCCCCCTTTCCATTCGAGGACGAGCTCATTAGGAAATTAAAACTTAGCCATTCGGGTCCTACAATCAACAGAAGCATAACAAGAATGGGGTCAATCCATACAAAGAATGACATCAAAGTCTAACATATCAAGCCCTATAAGATCAACATGAGTGAATCTATAGGATAAAGAGATGGGACAATTTCTATAGACTCTCTTGGCCACAATAGATTCACCAATGGTAGTAGAGATAGAAAAGGGTCTATCAACACATCCGGATAAACATCAAACCTCATAGGCCACATATGGCGTCATCAGAGACAAAGTAGCACCTGGATCAAGCAAAGCATAAACATCAAGATGAAAGAGTTTCAACATACCGATAACAACATAGGGAGAACCATCTTGCTCATGAGGAGTTTCAAGTGAATAGAACCGATTTTTCTTTATAGCACTTAAACCCAAACCACAAGGCGGAGCTTACCTACCATCCTTTCCCTTGTCAATTATAGATGGACAATCTTTTAAGCGATGACCACTTTTACCACAATCGAATAAATTATTCGTACCCATCAAACATTTTCCTGGATGACTCTTGCCACACTTTTGACATATGGGAACCGAAGAACCATTTCCGCCACCATTTCCTCCTTGAGGCTTGGGGGTTAGACAATCTTTGTTGAACTTAGAAGTCAGGGCATTGGAGAAAACTTAACCAGAAAGAATTTTTCGGAACCTAGAATGACCATGTACATCAGACCTTGAATGTGAAAAGTCACCATCACCGGTCTTTGCCCTATTTGCCTCCCTAGACCTTTCTTTAAGATTCTCCTCTTTAATCTGTTAAGCATGAACCATTAGACAAGAAATATCCATTTTATTGATGAGCATGACGGTACGACATTCTTTAACCACCATCGCGGACACTCCCAAAACAAACTTGTTCATCCTTGCCCTAGGATCGACAACCATAGTAGGAGCACATCTAGAAAATTGTGTGAACTTCAAGGCATACTTCTTCACACTCATATTTCCTTGACGAAGGTTGATGAATTCAAGTACCTTTGCCTCCCTCATCTCAAGGGGAAAGAACCGATCAAAGAAAGAAACCTTAAAGTTTTCCCAATCAAGACAACCCGTATAATCTGTCATTGTCACGCCCCGAGCGTACACCCTGGGCGGGACTAGCACTCGAGAACCATTGCTGGCCCCAAGTGAACCCTTGGCCTGGCATACTTACTCACTGGAAGACTTAAACATAAGAAACATAACTCATGCAATAACTTAAGAGATAATAACGGCTAAAATGGCAACTCAAGTCTTAAACATATACAACTGAAATGAATAAGATTAAAGAACTATAACTATCCGTCTATGAAGCCTCTAAAACAAAGAGGGATGTCGGGAGAAGACCCCCGATCATCCTAACAACTGAAATACTATAAAGCAATGTAAAAAGGAACCCTCCGGAAAGCAAGGAGGCTTACCAACAGACTCTGAGTGCTCAATTGGATCAACAAGGCACTGGATGATGATCCTGGTTACCTGTGTCTGCATCATAACAACGATGCAGGTCAAATGGCATCGGTACATTGATTATACGAGTATGCGAGGGGAAAACTAAACATAACATAAGCTTGAAGGGAATCTGAAAGAAACACTTACCTTGGCCTTACTCAACTCATGAATAACTTAACTCAATATAAAGCAACAATTCACATGAAATATATAGAAAGCTGACGAGAGGGAGTTGCTCGAATGGTAAGCACCCCTCACTTCCAACCCGAAGGTTGCGAGTTCGAGTCACCAAGGGAACAAAAGGGGTGGGAGCTCCTAGGGAGGGTAAAAAGAAAATATAGAAAGCTTTTAAAACAGTAGAAATCAACTTAGTTCGGTAAACAAATGCAATAACAAACTCAACTTTACTCGTATAATAAAGTAATATAATTTTTGTGGGAGTTTCTTTAACCGACAACCACTACTATGAGCCTCAGTGGTGATACAACGTCTTTCCCACGCTGCCAGAATTGTCCTATACTTTGTCGTCATATAGAATGTCTTAACTAAGTGGATCCACTAGTCTATGCTAAAACGCACTTAAGGAATCATCTAAAAAGTATGATCATTTACTACCCATGATAGCTACATAGTTTATGAAGACTTGAGTTATTATGAACTCGCATCCTCATATCGGTGCTCAATACTAGTCCCAAAAATATACTTAGCTCATATGTTTTAAAACAAAACTTCTTTCTTTGGTTTGAGATAATTACTCCAAACTTAGCTTAAAAGCACTTCTTGGAAATCGGTGTTTCCCTTTCTTGTTCAAATATGAAAACATTTTTAGACACTTGGGAATACTTAGTTCCCTTATAATCTTTGAAGAAATGAACTTCATTCTTTACTTCTTACTCTTTACTCAACTTGAACTTTAAGTCTTAAAACAAAGTTAAAAGCACTTGCGAAAGACTTCTTGAAAGGACTCTAAGAACTTCCTAGGCTTGGCTCTTAACTTTCCTTGAATTTGAATTTATGGATTCAAGGTTATGATTCCTGTTTCTGGATTATTTCTAGATGTCTAGAAGTCACTTAAAGTAGTTAGAATCAATAGGAAGTGTTAGTACACTTTAGAAGGACTGAAAAGGGCTAAACGATGAAAAACAAGTGAGGGCAGACGACTCGGGCGCGTCCCTGGCGCGCTGCGCCAGCCCCTTAGTTACTCGAGCTCTTTTCTGGTGCACTGCAGGCGCGCCGCCCCAGCCTCTCTTGCACAGATGGGGCGCACCACGCCAGACCCTCCCCAAGTACCATCTAACGAATTTTACTTCTCGATTTTTGACCTTAATTCGATTAAACCCAATTCCTTTTCTCAATATCTTCTTAGATTCAGATACCCAATACATGTACACTAGAATCTAACTCAAAACAACTTTTAACATCGCTAAAACATCTCGAGAAAACCCATCAATCCCATATAAGTTCAAGAATGAAAATAACTCACGAACACAACTCAAGAACATCAAATTCTCAATCTTTTAGAATGAAAATCACGCTGAATTAAACATATTTGGCGCATGAGTGAACAAACCCAACGCTAGGTGAACTCACATACCTCGTAGGATTGAATCCTTGGTGAAATCCACGACCAAACTCGAACGTTCTTGACGAATTTTGCCTTTTCTCCTTCTTTCTCCTCTTTTCGCCTTTCTCCAAGCCCTAGCGTAAATTTCCAATTCTCTAAACTGACCAAATTCTGATTTGACCCCAATTAAACTCCTAAAAACGAATTAAAATAATTGGGTAAGGAAAAGACTAAAATACCCTTCCAAAATCCGATTTTAGACTTTCCTTATTTGAACAGCCCAAATTCAAATGGTCATATCTTACTCATACGAACTCGGAAACGCGCAAACTCATCGGCATTGGAAAGATTATTCCAAGATATTTCCTACGCTATCTGGAAACAGACCTAACTCATCCTTATCTAGGAGTTATGGTCATTTGAAGTTGATAAAAAAATCCAACCTAACATACTTAACAAATTTTCCAGATTTTTATATTCTTTCCAAAAATGACTATTTCCAATTTTTTACTTGTTTCTAGTTCTTTCTAGCTACGAGGTGTTACAATATATCCCCCTTGGGAATATTCATCCTCGAATGAGCTTACTCCTAGTAGGCTAAGGGTGTAACATGTAACATTCAGCTCAAACACCCAACAAGCAATGCAATTACAATATGCTAACTTATAAATGAAAGACTACTAAGAAGAGAGTTAGTACCTTGGTCTGGAACTTCTCTGGTTTCAAAGAGATGTGGATATCTCTTGTTCATATCCTCCTCAGCTTCTCAAGTAGCTTCCTCAACAAATTGGTTCCTCCAAAGGACTTTGACTGATGCTACTTCCTTAGTCCTCAACTTGCGAACTTAGCGATCTAGAATCTAGACCGGAATTTCTTCATAAGTTAAGCTATCCTTGATCCCAATATCTTCCGTTGGTATGATCAATGAAGGATCGCCCATGCATTTCTTCAACATGGATATGTGAAAAACCAGATGAACCGCGGCTAACTCTTATGGTAGCTTCAACTCATAAGCTACATTACCTACCTTTTTTTATATTATGTAAGGGCCAATATACCGGGCACTAACCTTCCCCTTCTTACCAAATCTCATAACACTTTTCATGGGTGAAACTTTCAAGTATACCCAATCATCTACTTCAAACTTTAACTCCCTTCTCCTAACATCAGTGTAGGATTTCTGACGACGCTGCGTCATTTTCAACCTCTCTTGAATTACTTTTACCTTCTCTATAGCTTGATGAACTAAGTCTGGTCCTATCAATCCTGCTTCACCAACTTCAAACCATCCAATAGGAGATCTACATCTTCTCCCATAAAGAGCTTCATAAGAAGCCATTTGGATGCTAGGGTGGTAACTATTGTTGTAAGCGAACTCAATGAGAGGAAGGTGATCATCCCAATTACCCTTGAATCAATCACACAGGCCCTCAACATATCCTCTAAAAGTCTGAATAGTGCGCTCTGCTTGACCATCTGTCTGAGGATGAAAAGTAGTACTTAAGTTCACCTTTGAACCCAAGCCTTTCTGAAAAAGATTTCCAGAACTGTGTAGTAAATTGTGCACCTCTATCTGAAATAGTCAAAACTGGCACCCCATGAAGTCTAACTACCTCTAGAAGATATAACTTGGCATAGTCCTCCACTGTATGGGTAGTCTTTACCGGTAAAAAGTGGGCTGATTTTGTCATTCTATCAATAATCACCCAAATAGAATCATGTTGCATGCGACACTGTGGCAAACCTGTGATGAAATCCATATTGATCATCTCTCACTTCCATTCCGGAAGTTCTATATTCTGAGCCATACCACCAGGCGTTTGATGCTCTACTATAACTTGTTGGCAATTTGGACACTTAGCAACAAACTCTGCAATGCCCTTCTTCATACTACTCCACCAATAAACTTCTCTTAAGTCACGATACATTTTTGTGGAACCCGGATGAATAGAATATCTGTAGCTATGAGCTTTCTCCATGATGCTAGAGTGGTAACATGGAGGAAGCCATTTGGAGATCCAATAGGAGATCTACATCTTCTCCCATAAAGAGCTTCATAAGAAGCCATTTGGATGCTAGAGTGGTAACTATTGTTGTAAGCGAACTCAATGAGAGGAAGGTGATCATCCCAATTACCCTTGAATCAATCACACAGGCCCTCAACATATCCTATAAAGTCTGAATAGTGCGCTCTGTTTGACCATCTGTCTGAGGATGAAAAGCAGTACTTAAGTTCACCTTTGAACCCAAGCCTTTCTGAAAAAGATTTCCAGAACTGTGCAGTAAATTGTGCACCTCTATCTGAAATAGTCAAAACTGGCACCCCATGAAGTCTAACTACCTCTAGAAGATATAACTTGGCATAGTCCTCTACTGTATGGGTAGTCTTTACCGGCAAAAAGTGGGCTAATTT
>NW_006238961.1:1388973-1394148 GCF_000226075.1 Solanum tuberosum | reverse complement strand
CATAGTCCTCTGCTGAATGGGTAGTCTTTACCGATAAAAAGTGGGCTGATTTTGTAATTATGTCAACAATCACCCAAATAGAATCATGTTGCATTCGACACTGTGGCAAACCTGTGATGAAATCCATATTGATCATCTCTCACTTCCATTCCGGAAATTCTATATTCTGAGCCATACTACCGGGCCTTTAATGCTCTACTATAACTTGTTGGCAATTTGGACACTTAGCAACAAACTCTGCAATGCCATTCTTCATACTACTCCACCAATAAACTTCTCTTAAGTCACGATACATTTTTGTGGAACCTGGATGAATAGAATATCTGGATCTATGAGCTTCCTCCTTGATTCTCTCTTAGAGTTGATCCACCCTTAGTACATACAACCTACCTTGATACCTCAACACACCATCTCTCTCTTGTTCAAAAGCCAATACTTTTGCTTATGAACATTTGCCTTCAATTCAAGCAAAATTAAGATCTTGGTCTTGCTTCTCTTTTACTTCTGACACTAATGATGATTCAACCCCATTCATCACCACTACTCCTCCTTCACTGGAATCCATTAGACGAACTCCCAATCGTGCAAGTCTATGCACATCTTTCACTAACTCTCTCTTATCTTCCTCAAAATGGGCAGTACTACCCATAGACAACCTGCTCAAGGCATCAGCAACAACATTAGCCTTACCTGGGTGATAAAGAATATTCATTTCATAATCCTTGAGTAATTCCAACCACCTCTTGTGTCTGAGATTAAGCTCTTTCTGACTAAACACATACTGAAGACTCTTGTGATTAGTGAATACATCAACATGAACACCATACAAATAATGACGCCATATTTTAAAAGCAAACACTACAGCAGCCAACTCTAGATCATGGGTTGGGTAATTCTTCTCATGACTTTCAACTGTCTGGAGACATAAGCTATAACGTTGCCATTCTGCATCAACACACAACCCAAACCAACTCTAGACGCATCATAATATACCACAAAACCTTGAGTACCTTATGTTAAGGTCAATACTGGGGCAGTAGTTAACCTCTTTTTCTATTCCTAGAAGCTTTTCTCACAAGCTTCAGACCATTGAAACTTCGTTGTCTTCTGAGTTAACTTGGTCAAAGGGGATGAAATAGATAAGAACCCCTCTGCGAACCTTCTATAATATCTAGCCAAACCCAAGAAACTCTTAATATCAGTTGGAGATGTGGGTCTAGGCCAATTCTGCACTGCCTCTATTTTCTGAGTATCAACTTTAATTCCCTCTCCAGACACAATGTGGCCTAAGAATGCCATAGACTCAAGCCACAACTCACACCTAGAGAACTTGGCATATAACTCTTTATCCTTTGAAGTTTGGAGAACTATTCTGAGATGACTAGCAAGATCTTCTTCATTCCTTGAATAGATTAGTATGTCATCAATGAACACGATAACAAACATATCTAAATAAGGCTTGAATACTCTATTCATAAGGTCCATGAATGCTGCAGGCGCATTGGTAAAACCAAAGGACATAACTAAGAATTCAAAATGACCATAACGGGTCCAGAATACTTCTTTGGAATATCACATTCATTTACCCTCAATTGATGGTAGACTGATCTAAGGTCTATCTTAGAGAAACAAGTAGCACCCTGAAGCTGATCGAAAAGATCATCAATTCTCGAAAGAGGATACTTATTCTTGATGGTAACCTTGTTCAACTGGTGGTAATTTATACACATCCTAAGGGAACCATATTTCTTTCTCACAAATAAGATCGGAGTGCCCCAAGGTGAGACACTTGGTCGAATAAAAACCCTTATCTAGGAGATCTTTCAACTGTTCTTTAAGCTCTTTCAACTCTGCACGTGTCATTTTGTATGGTGGAATAGATATAGGACGAGTATCTGGAAGAATGTCTATACCGAAATCTATTTCTCTCTCAGGAGGGACTCCGAGAAGATCATCTGGAAAGACTTCTGGAAACTCTCTTACTACTGAAACTTACTGAATATGAGGTATCTCAACACTAGAGTAATTTACTCGGACTAAGTGATAGACACACCCCTTGGAAACTAACTTCATCGCCTTAAGGTACGAAATGAAACGACCATTAGGCACTGTTGAACTACTAGTCCACTCTATAACTGGCTCATTAGGAATTTGAAACCTAACAACTCGAAATCTACAATCAATGGAGGCATAAGAGGCATGAAGCCAGTCCATACCTAGACTAACATCAAAATCTACCATGTCTAACTCAATTAAATCAGCCATGGTGTTTTTGTGATTTATGGATATGACACAATCACGATATACTCGCTCAGCTAGAATAGACTCCCCAACAGGTGTAGAAACACAAAAGGGTTCACAGAGTTTCTCAGAAAGAACATCAAAATTATTTGCAACATAAGGGGTTACAAAAGATAAACTTGCTCCTGGGTCTAGCAAAGCATAAACATCAAGAGTAAAGACTTTGATCATACCAGTGACAACATCTGGAGAGTTCTCTTGCTCTTGGAGATTAGTGATCGCATAAAGGTGGTTTGCTCCTCCACCAGTACCGGAAGTATCTCCTCTAGGTGCAGCCCTATCTAGTGGAGCAACTAATGAAGATTGGGCTCTATTGCCTTGATTCCCATTACCTTGCCGATTCTTAGGGCACTCTTTCATGAAGTGACCCTCTTACCCACACTTAAAGAAACCTGTCTGGCCATCACCACACTTACCTGGGTGGATTGTACCACACCTAGCACATGTAGATGTAGGAACCCTGTTACTTCCTTGCGCCACACTATTTGTGCCACACTACCCTGAGAATGGGCAGGTCTAGCCCTGAAGTGCTGTGAATTCTGACTATTGTACTCACATTTGTTTCTGGGTGCAGGTGCACTAGCAGATTATGGAGCAGGTCCCTTTTGCTTTTGTTGAAAGGACAAACGGTTCACATTACTTTTTTGCTGCTCGGACTCATTTCATGTCTTCGCTTTCTTGTTTCTAAACTCCTCTTTATCCCTCAGCTTCTCTTCCTCAACTTGTTGCACATAGACCATCAACCTTGATATATCCATGTCACATATAAGCATTGCAGCCTTACCTTCCTTACTCGACAGAGGAGATAGCCCAACAACAAACAAACTCATTCTACTCATCTTATCTGCAACCATCTCCGGAGCATAACGGGATAGTTGGGTGAACTTCAACCCATACTCATGAACACTCAAAAAATCTTGCTTAAGTGTGAGGAACTGTCGTACCTTAGCCTCCCTCAGTTCTCAAGGAAAGAAACGCTCCAAGAAGGCCTCCTCAAAACAAGCCCAACTAGCAGGTGGTGCTCCCTCAGCTCTACCCTTCTTCCACTAGTCAAACCAAGTCCTAGAAATATTCTCCAGTTGATATGCAGCTAGTTCAACTCGCTCAGCATCGGTAACGTGCATGACCTCAAATACCTTTTGCAATTCCTCAACAAAATTATTTGGATCCTTAGTAGTGCTTGAACCAGTGAAACTTGGAGGATTCATCCTCAAGAACTCTCGAATCCTCGAAGTATCATCTTCTTCTTGTCGAGCCCCTCTTTGTTGCCCAGCTTGGTTGGTCACAACTTGGCTTAACATCCTGATCGCTTCCCTGAACTCAGCATTGGTAACTTCTCCTTGGGGTTGCACTTCAGGTGCATTGGGTACCCCTTGCTCCTCAACATTACGCCTAGCAGGACGACCTCTGACAGCTCTTCGTGGAGGCATGATTAACTGAAAACACGCGCAAGTACGAATAAGTAAGAGACTTTATAGAGATGAACTCTATCGCACGAAATGAGTGTGAAAGAAATGAGATAATTTCCTAAGTGTTGCAGCCTCCTAATTATAGATGTGGCGCGCTACACACCAATAACTAGGACTCTACAGACACGGTTTCATAGACTCCCTAGGACTCTTGAACTCTGTGCTCTGATACCAAGTTTGTCATGCCCTGAGCATATACCATGGGTGGGACTAGCACTCGAGAACCATTGTTGGCCTCAAGCGAACCCTTAGCCTGGTATACTTACTCATCGAAAGACTTAAACATAAGAAACATAACTCATGCAATAACTTAAGAGATAATAACTTAGCCAAAATGGTAACTCAAGTCTTAAATGTATACAACTGAAATGAATAAGACTATACTAAAGAACTATAACTATTCGTCTATGAAGCCTCTAAAACAAAGTGGGATGTCAGGAGAAGACCCCCGACCATCCTAACAACTGAAATACGAGAAATTAATGCAAAAAGGAGCCCTCTGGAAAGCAAGGAGGCTCACCAACAGACTCTGAGTGCTCAACTGGATCAACGAGGCGCTGGATGATGATCCTGGTTACCTGTGTCCGCATCATAAAAACGATGCAGGACAAATGCCATTAATACATTGAATGTACGAGTATGCAAGGGGAAAACAAAACATAACATAAGCTTGAAGGAATTCTGAAAGAAATACTTACCTTGGCTTTACTAAACTCATGAATAACTTAACTCAATATAAAGCAACAATACACATGCAATATATAGAGAGCTTTTAAATCAGTAGAAAGCAACTTAGTACGTTAAATAAATGCAATCACAAACTCAATTGTACTCGTATAATAAAGTAATAAAGTTTCTGTAGGAGTTTCTCTAACTGACAACCACCACTATGAGCCTCAGTGGTGATACAACGTCTTGCCCACGCTGCCAGAACTTTCCTATCCTTTGCCGTCATAAAGAATGCCTTAACTAACTATATGCACTAGTCTATGCTAAAAAGAACTTAAGAAATCATCTAAAAAGTATGATCATTTACTACCCATGATGACTACATGGTTTATGGAGACTTGAGTTATTATGAACTCGCTTCCCCATATCGGTGCTCAATACTAGTCCCAAAAATATACTTAGCTCATATGTTTTTAAAACAAAACTTCTTTCTTTGGTTTGAGATAATTACTCAAAACCTAGCTTAAAAGCTCTTCTTGGAAATCGGTGTTTCCCTTTCTTGTTCAAATGTGAAAACATTTTTAAACACTTGGAAATACTTAGTTCCCCTATAATCTATGAAAAAATGACCTTCATTCTTTACTTCTTACTCTTTACTCAACTTGAACTTTAAGTCATAAAACAAAGTTAAAACATTTGGAAAAGACTTTTGGAAAACTCTAAGAACTCATCTTGA
>NW_006238961.1:1350368-1388899 GCF_000226075.1 Solanum tuberosum | reverse complement strand
GATGATTTCTAGATGTTTAGAAGTCACTTAAAGTAGTCAGAATCAATAGGAAGCGTTAGTACACTTTAGAAGGACTTAAACGGGCTAAACGATGAAAAACGGGTGGGGGCAGACGACACGGGCGCGCCGCGCCAGGCCCTAAGTTACTAGGGATCGTTTCTAGCGCACTGCGTGCCTCCCCAGCCTCTCTTGCGCAAATGGGGCGTGCCACGCCAGACCCTCCCAGGTACCATCTAACTAATTTTCCTTCTCGATTTCTAACCTTAATTCGATTAAACCCAATTCCTTTTCTCAATATCTTCTTAAATTCAGATACCCAAAACATGTACACTAGAATCTAACTCGAAACAACTCTTAACATCGCTAAAACATCTCAAGAAAATCCATCAATCCCATATAAGTTCAAGAATGAAAACAATTCAAGAACACAACTCAAAAACATCAAATTCTCAATCTTGTAGGAAGAAAATCATGCTAAATTAAACATGTTTGGCGTGTGGGTGAACGAACCCAATGCTAGGTGAACTCACATACCTCGTAGGATTGAATCCTTGGCGAAATCCACCACCAAACTCGAACGTTCTTGACGAATTTTGCATTTTCTCCTTCTTTCTCCTCTTTTCTCCTTTCTCCAAGCCCTAGCATAAATTTCCAATTCTCTAAACTGACAAATTTCTGATTTGACCACAATTAAACTCCTAAAAACGAATTAAAATAATTGGGTAAGGAAAAGACTAAAATATCCTTCCAAAATCCGGTTTTAGACTTCCCTTATTTGAACAGCCCAACTTCAAATGGTCATATCTCACTCATACGAACTCGGAATCGTGCAAACTTGGCGGCGTTGGAAAGATTATTCCAAGATATTTCCAACGCTATCTGGAAACACACCTAACTCATCCTTATATAGGAGTTATGGTCGTTTGAAGTTGACCAAAAAATCCAACTTAACATACTTAACAAATTTTCCAGATTTTTATATTCTTTCCAAAAATGACTATTTCCATTTTTTAACTTCTTTCTAGTTACGGGGTGTTACAGTCATCTCTTCCTTCCATTGGTTGAAATAAACTTGAGCCACACCCTTAAGTTGATAAGCAAATAATTCCTTATTTTCTACCGGTGTCACTACCATGATCATCAACACCTTGTATACCTCATCAATGAACACTTGAAGATCTTCCTCAACCTTAGAACCATGAATCTCTGAGTGATTCATTCTAGTGAAGTCTCTCACTCTAGTTGTCGTCATACCAACATTTGGATTCACAGGGACCATAACCTCCCTATTTGCTTGAGCCGTCATGGCTGGGCCAACACTTAAAAGTAGTCCTAAACTCCATATTAGTCACTTTTTCGGCCAAAGGGTCAGTCGAAACTTGAGGAGCTTCTGGAGGAGCTTGAGGAGCTTGAAGAGCTTTTCGTTCGACATTCTCATTCAAATTCCCCCTAACGTATGCTCTTAGAGGGGCCATATCTTGAAAAGCATCGGATAAGGATTATGAGAGAGACATAGAGTTAAACTTTATCACACGAATTTAGAATGATGAAAGAAGTGGAATTTCCTAAATATCTTATAGCTTCCTATTCATAAATGTGGTGCGCTTCACACTCATGAACAAGACTCTACTTGATGTGGCTTATGAGACATCCTAGGACCTTTCTAATCCTTGTGATTTGATACCAAGTTTTTCATAACCCAAAGTACACACTAGACATGACGCGGAGTATAAAATCCCGAGAAGCCCTACACAAGCCACTTAGAATACATCATACAAGATAATAGAATTTAAAGAAAGCATTTTATACATCAAATCCATCTAATACATCATAAAAAGTGTTTGGGATGTAACTCATATATAACATACAAAGTCTAAAAAACTAGAAATGACATAAAACTATAGAGTGTCTCGGTCCTCGGAACATGAGGACTCACCAATCCACTTAAAGCACCCAATAGACTTCTAGCAACGAGTGTGCGACGTAGGAACGCCAGACCCTACATTCATGAGATAATGTAAGCACAAGTTCATTAGGACATAGAATGTACGTGATAACATAAATGACTTAAAACGTTTAGGCATGATCATGATGAAACATTTAAAAGCTTTTAGAGACGAAATGACTTGAAAAGAATAAAACATAGTCAAATACATTAACATAAAGGACATCAAAAAAGCTTGAAGAAAACATAATCATTTTTGGTGGATCTTAGCTTTAACCGACAATAAGACCATGAGAGTTATATCATGGAATCTGGTATGTCCCTCATACCGAAAGAAGGGGAATCTACTTGCCAATGTAGAATCAATACATATCATTATTTTCTAAAGTGGATGCACTAGCTTGGTCAATTAAGACAATCCTACGGGGCACGTAGTTAGGGACTAGATGTTGCTACCAGGGACTACCTATTTGAGCCTCCACTTCAAAGTCCTCTCAATGCTAAGTCTAAATCCCAACGAAATAGATAAAAGTCAAATTTCAATATAACATAGGAAAGACAATGATCAATACCAATCCACACTATCAAGATCAAAACATAAAATAGCTCCTTAAACAAAATTCAACATTGATGAGAAAACTTTTCACCAATATGAATTTATTTGTGAGAAATATCTTTCACAATCATGATCATCATAGCAAGTAAGAAATCCTTTCACAATATCTTTGATACTTTCCTTTCAAAGCATCCCCAAATAATTTACAATGGCATATCTTCATAATTTATAGTTCATCGATTCATGGGCTCATCATAGGTTCATAGTTGAAAAAACATGATTTAGGCATGGGTCAATGTAATTTCAACTAAATAGCATGGATTAATATTAAATCATGCATTAGAAGACTTAATCAACAATATCAATCATAATTGGATGAAACCCACAAAGATTGAATTCAAACCCTAACTTAGTTAATTGATAAATTGAAAGCTTTGGGGACCCCATGGAAGAATGGATTCCATGAGTGAATACCCACATACCTTGCTATTCAAATCCCAAGAAAGATGGTGAATTGGATACTTGAATGGAACTCTATCTCTTCTTCTTTTTCCTTAGGTTGAGAGAATTTGGTCAAGTTTAGGGAATTTAGGATAATGAATTGAAAATGGGTAATTTGGGGCTTAAAAGTATTATATAGGGCTTAAGGTAGAAGGTAAAACGACATAGTTTTGATTTTAAAAAATTTAGGGAAAAGACCCAAAACCCCTTTAAAATAACTATCGGACTCGACCTATGGTTCATACCTACGATCTGTACTGGTCAACCGTAGACCAAGTATTGGGACCATGATTTCACCTATCTTTTGACGAAACATTTCTACGATTCGTAGGTCTTTTTATGGTCCGTAGAAACCAACCGTCGAAACCAACTTTGACCCTCAAAATTTTACTAAGTATGGACTCACCTACGAGACCTATTTACGACTCATACAAGGAATGACGGGCCGTCCTGGTGATTCATAAAAAGGGTACAAACACTTGTTTTGAAAAATATCCCTCTTTCTACGGTTGCTATCTACGGCCCGTAGAAACTTCTAGAGTCTGTAAATAGGACCCGTAAAACCAGACTTCAGTCCAAAAACTTATTTTCCTTCTTTTTCAAATACCAAGGTATTACAAGACCACGAGTACTTGAAACAATCACTATTCAAAGGATAATTATCCTCAATCTATACATTAGTAACATAAAGCTATAAGAAAAGATATATAAATAAGTCCAAAATACCCGACTCATCAAATATATAGACATTCTATAGAAGAAGATAAAGTTACCGGAATTTTCTTGTAGATATTCTAGAGATGATATTTGTAAATATTAAACTAATAGAATAGTCTAGATCTTGAAGTATCTAAAACCATCCATAGATAAGTATAAATAGGGAATGGTCTTGTACGCTTGTATATAACCAAAAAACAAATCTAATCTAAGAATCTTCTTCCATAATCAAGTTCTCTTATTCAAAATTTTCCTTTTCCTTTCTGGATTATTTTTCCTTAGTTGAATCTTCCGATTCTAGTTATCAATTTTGGGTTAGCAAAAGGTCTCCCAAATTATATTTTTCTTTTGCGATTTCTCTATATGGTATCAAAGCCACATCTGTTGATTAGCTTCTGGGTTCTATTTCAAGATCGAATTAGTGGTTGATTCAACTGGTTTATCAGGGTGGATTTAAGCGATTGTGTTAATGGAATGAGGATGAAATTATTGAACAAATCCATTACAAGGTATGAAATCATACCTTATGAGCGATAATTTGTGGAATGTTGTTAATGGGATTAACACAAGTCCTCTGTTTGACAGACTAGAGAATAGTAACATATACAAGAAGTGGAAGCAGGTTAATACTAAGGCGGAGTTCGTCTTGAAGAGGTCAATCTACCCTGTTTTATTTCATCATATCATAAGGTGTAAATCAGATTATGAAATAAGGAAGATAAGTATAAATAGGGAGTAAGGGTCTTGTATATTATACAACAAAAAACAAATCTAATTCAAGAGTCTTCTTCCGTAACCAAGCTCTCATTTCAAAAATATTCCTTCTCTTTTCTAGCTTCCTCTTCTTTAGTTGAATCTTCCAATCTTAGTTAATGATCTTGGGCTAGCAAAAGGTTCCCCACTAATACTTTTCTTCTTCTATCCTACAACCAACATGAGAAAGTGGAGAGAACTCAAAAGTTGAATGAAAGAGGATGTTGATTCAACTGTGGTTTATTTGGAAATGCAAATGATGAAGATGAATGGTTCTAGAGTTATGAAGAGAATGTATGTGCTAGGGTAAATTTACCCTTTTACCCTTTGTTGTTTTGTCCTTCACGTTAGATAATGAAAAGTCCGTTACGGACTCAATACTATAATCATAGATATATTTTAAGTATTTAATTAGTTTTTTGAATTTTTTTTATCATCAGTATAGTAGACATACTAATAAAAATCACACTCTTTAATATATATATATATATATATATATATATATAAAATCAAACAATAACTTATTTAAACATCATATCAGACCTATACATTTGAATTAAATATTTAATTTAGTGATATTCTTTTTTTACTATATTTGAAAATTATTCAGAAGTATAGATTAAAATTATAAGTGTTAATATATTAACAATTTTTATAAATCATACAAAACAACAAAGTCTAGTGATACACCTATAGATTAATTTTGAATATACTTAATTTCATTTTAATAAGAGTTTTACAAACAAAAATCATGGCCTACTTGATGAATTAGAATGAACCATATCATTGTTTACAAAATGATAAAAGGATGGAAAAAAATTACGACTTTACAAAGTAATATAACATTATGGAAATGCACACATAAATTCATAAAAAAGAAAATAGAACTTCCATCTTATAGTTTGTTAAAGTATAAGAGGATTTATGAGAATCAAAATATAAATAAACATAAGAATTTAGTCAAATAAATTCATAATAAAAATTATATTTATATAGTGAAAATTTTTAATAAAATAATATGAAGAATTATCATAAAAATTAAGGACTAATGAAAGCTATGAATTTTAGTATACATGGGATTAAAAATAATGTAAATATACATGAATGTGAAAAATGATGTATAAAAATTTTGTCACGCCCCGTGGCTACCCCCTTGACGTAACACGGGACCTAGGGTCACAGCTAACCCTGTGTCTGGCATATCATAAGCATACTATAAAAGTTACTGAAATAAACAGGTACTATGCGGAAGCTAAAACAATGGTTAGCTGAAAGTGTGGAAAAATCCAATTAGTCTGAATATATAAAACATATTAAGAGTTTAGTGATAACTGAAACAACCACTTAACAACTCAAGTTGAATCTACTACTATGTCTAAAAAGCCTCTAACTGAGTTGAGTTGTTGGGACATGCCCCAGCTAACTCTAATAAAAGCATGTCTATTGTCCTCGAAATATGAGGATTCACCATTGAAGCTGCTGAATGCGGATCAAGAATCGATCTATGCGTGATCTGGATGCTAAGTATCTGAACCTACATCATGAAAGGATGTAGCGCAGAGTATGCGTCAGTACTTGGAATGTACTGAGAATGCAGGATATAGATACTAAGTTGAGCAAATATATGTGAGCTGAACAAAGTATAATTGAGTAATCATATAATCTTAAACAAGATATAGATATGTACTGAAGTATAACTGAAAAGAACTGAACTGAATACAATGACCAAGTGCTAATCATGAAGATAACATGTTGAACTGTAAACTGATATAAATATCGAAAACCTGGTCGAATGCACTAAGATTCTAATTGTTGGAGCTACTATTAACCGACATAAAACACGTGAGCTAAACGTGGAGTCCGATGTATACGCCCCATCTAGAGGACCGAATATACCTTGCTAGGGGTATAAAGGCATGACTAGCGTGATCACTAATTCAGATGCCCAACAGAGGGGACTTATAATCCTACGGAGGCACGTAGTTCTAGGACTATGAGAGTACGCTGAACCCTAGTCCAACTCGGTGCTAAGTCTACTCCCAACTGAATATATATATGACTTAAATGTAACTGAAATGTTGAATAGCTCAAAATACTGACATGCTAACTAAGAATGCAACGTTTATATACCAATAATGTGACATTCAAAATCTGAAGCATGATTATACATTTAACTAATCTAGCAAGTGTAATTCATGAACTAAGAGAATCTACACAAACTAGGGTTCTGAATACTATGCATGGAATTATACTAAATTATCAAGAAACAAGTTAGTTAGATCAAGGGAACCATAATCACAATAAAATCTTGAAAATCTAGAAATCCTAAGTTTGAACAATTTATGAGAATCTGAAGAACTAACTGAATTTTAGGGACCTAATGGGTGAAAGGAACCCACTAGTGAAATCGTACATACCTGATTTCGGGGCTGAAACTTAAAGAACACTACTGCTTGTTCTTGAAAGAAACTGGCGCCTCTTTCTCTTCTTTTCATTCTAACTTGGATGATTTTAGTAGAATGAGGGTTTTGGGTAAGTTCGGAATAGATTATTAGGCTTGGACTAAATAAAATGACGTAATTTAGGTATTAAACGACGTAGTTTAGGTATTAAACGACATAGTTTAAATGCCCAACGCATAGGGAAAAGACCAAAATGACCCCGACTTAATAGCAGATGAGGGCCGACCACGAGGGGACTGACGGGCTGTCACTAGGACCATGGCCCATCAACTTGGTCATGGTTGTGGCCCTGCCCTGCCTTCAGGTCTGGTAGGCCTCGTCTACAGTCCACTTCATGGACCATGTAAGGGACCACGAGCCGTGAAGGCCATCGTGGTTGCTCACGGTGTCATGGGGTCTACTGGGTTAGGATGACGGACCCATCCACGGCCTGTCATTGGATCCACAGCCCGTGGAGGGATCCGTGGTCCACCATATTGGCTGGGTGTGAACCAAGAGCAGGTCGACGGACCATGGTTCCTTTCACGGTCCGTAAACCCCTCTGTGGTTCACTCAATTTCATGTTGTTCAGTCTGTTAGGTTTCTAAGGTGTTACAAAGGGTTTAAAGGGATATCTTTGTCGGTTTACCTGTTTTATCCTACGATAATTTATCTCAAAATTACTATACCAACCAAGGGGAGGGATAACTTATCCTGAGATAAATTATCCGGACTTACCAATCAAACAACAAATTAAGTGGCACCATAATTTAAACCAAGAACTATTTGATGTTATCATTCACACCAAACAACCTCTTATACTTATAATATATATACGCACACTTCTACTTTTATAGAAGAGTGAGTATATATTTTGTATCAACATTTAACAAATTATGTTTCTTTAAGGGTATTTTAGACATTTCAACTACACCAAATTAAAACATGTCATTTAGGGTTGTTCAAAATTGAATTGAAACCGATAACTCAAACAGAAAAATAGTTATTGGTTTATCACTAAGGGGTTATTGGTTTAGCGATTTTGATGACAATTTTGATTTTTTCTGTTATCGGATTTTTTGTTCTTAACGGTTTGAGGTTTTTTCTTAACGGTTCAACTGATAATGCGATAGTAAATTAAATAATTATATATATATACTATTTTGTATATAAAGTCCTTGACTTGGAGTTTAGTTTCATACTTTTATTTATGGATGTCTCAAACTCTTACCCATTCTACAATGAAAAAATATTTGCTTTTGAGCAAGATGCAATTTGTGAACTCATTTGCATGGTTCATTTAGTTTGTCACCTTATTTTAAAGTGATTTTCAATGATTTTTTGTCAAATTTTAACGGTTAAACCGATAACCAAATCAATAACAATCATCAACCGATAAATCAATAACCGATAAGCCAATAACTTAATGGTTCTATAACGGTTTAGCATGTCTACAAACCAATAACTAATAAGTCAAACCGATAAACTTCAAAACTGAACCAAACCGATCAATACGCAACCTAGACTCTCATTTACCCTAGACTAGAATTGAAGAACCACCACAACAAAGCATCTAGAAATTTCTTCATTCTCTCTCGGTAATAGAAGTTGGGCTCATCTGGAAACAACATATGCTTGGTGTTTCTATTCGATTGCAATTCATTTTTGTTTTTGGTGAGTTAATTATTTCCATTTTCCTTGTTCATACAATTGATCTGAACGCTTTAGACTAAGTCCTAATTTCGACATAGAGATATTGTTTAGTTATGTTTCCTTTTTCTTCTATTTATGATTTTTGATGTTTCAGATTCGTATATAATTGGGGCACTGTCTTCAAATTACTTATAGTTCATGTGTGTAGATTTCCTTTCATTACCTCCTTAACTATCAATTTCATGAGAAGTAAAGATTTGGTTTCTTTCTTCCATTTAATTTTGATTTGCAGAAACGAATTACTCTATCCTTTGACATTTTGCAGCAAGCTCGAATTGCGGGGAAGAAATGTTCATACTACACCGAAGCTTCAATTTTTCACAAGGTAAATGTTAAAGAAAGACAAAAGTCTCACATTGGTGATTAGTGATGTCACGCACCATGGCTACCCCCTAGTCACGACACGGTGCTTAGTGTCACAAGTGACCCTAAGCTAACTCAGGGCATGGCATATCTATACAAGTTCAATTAAAACATGCACTGTGTGGAAGCTAAAAGTAATTTAATATCTGAAGTGGGGAAAAGCCCAAGATATCTGAATATATAAAAAATATATGAAGAGTATAGTGATGATTGAAAACAACACTAACAACTCAAGTTCTAATATATGTCTGAAAGCCTCTGACTGATCTGATTTGTTGGGACACGCCCCCAACTAACTCTAACAAAACTGAAACTGAAAAGTGAATACTAAAAAGTAAAGCATGTCTATCATCCTCGAAGTATGAGGACTCACCACTGAAGTTGTTGAGTACGGACTGGAAGTCGAGCTAAGCGTGGTCTGGATGTTGAGCGCCTGAACTATATCATACAACGATGTAGCGCAAAAGCATGTGTCAGTACTTTGAATGTACTGAGCATACGAGATATATGCTAAGCTGAACAATATAGAAACTAAATATGGAAATAGATATACTGAAGCATAACTAAAAGCTAAGTTGGATGCAATGACCACGTACTAATCATAAAGATATAACATGCTGAACTGAATACTGAAATAAATACTGAATACATGGTCAATGCAGCATGAATCTGACTGTGGGAGATACTATTAACAGACATAAACCACGTGAGCTAAATGTGGAGTCCGATTTATACGCCCTATTAAGAGGACCTAATATACGTTGCTAGGGTATAAAGGCATGATTGTGGCGTTATCACTAAAACTGATGCCCAACAGAGGGGACTTATAAACCTACGATGTTACGTAGTTCTAGGACTTGAGAGTACGCTGAACCCTAGTCTAACTCAGTGCTAAGCTTACTCCCATTTGAATATAAAGCTAAAAATGTAACTGTAATACCAAATTGATCAAAATACTGATAATTATTTGAGAATGCATCAAACATATACCGAAAGATATGGCATTCGAATTCTGAAGCATGATTGTCTGACTAATCTGCCTAGCAAGTATAATTCATGAAATACGGAGAATTAACACAAGTTAGGGTTTCTGAGTTTTATACATGAAACTACACTAATTCTCCAAGAAACATGTAAGTAATATCATAGAAACTATAGCAGGTAAATTACAATAGATCCCTAAGATTTAGGAACCCTAGGTTTGAACAATTTATGGAGAAGCTGAAGATTTGACTAAATTCGAGGAACCTAATGGGTGAAAGGAACCCACTAGTGAAATCCCACATACCAAGTGAAGAAAACTATGGAGAAATCCTTCGAATTTCGGGGTTGAACTTGAAGGAGAGCTCTGCTTGTCCTTGAGAGAAAATTTTCACCTCTTTCTCTCATTTTCTTTCTAAGTCTAATGATTTTAGGAGAATGAGTGTTTCAATAGTTTCTGACTAGCTTACTAGGCTTAGACGAAGTAAAACAGCGTAGTTTAAGTATCAAACGACATAGTTTAAGTACCAAACGACGTAGTTTAAGCACCAAACGCATAGGGGAAAAGATAAATATGACCCCAACTTAACACTGACAAGGTGACTGAGAAGAGGGGCTTCACGGGCCGTCTAAGGCATCATGGCCCGTCTAGTGGGTCGTGGTGTTGCCCTGCCCGACAGGGCTTTACTAACACGGGCATAACTTCTTACTCTGGCTCAGTATTAGGCAAACTTGGTGGCCTTGGAAAGAGGACTCAAATGTATTTAATTTGATAGATCATGACCCACCTAATTCATTTTGTGCTGAAAGATATGATCGTTTGAAGTTGACCAAAAACTCAAAGTCTGATAATTCTCTTTCATGGATGACTTCACGATTCATGTGAATCTTCACGAACCGTCTAGGCGTATGTGGTCCTTCACAATGGCCTTAAGGTGAAACCGCACTATCTCGGTGACTTGTACGGACCCTAGATGGGTCATCCAAGTCACCACGGGGCGTCTTAGTGACTCCTGCCTAGGGGCAACCCTGGATGGTCTCACGATGCCCTTAACGGGTCGTGGACCCCTAAATGGCCCATCTAAGGTACCGTTAAGGGTACATGGTCCATTTTGGGTTCGTGGACTTGCCCGTATCCTTTCTAGCCCATTCTGAAAGTCTGAGGTGTTAGAAGTGAGATGAGTGGACCCCTTATAAGGCTTGTGCAATCTCCCCCCCCCCCCACCCTTTGATTTAGCTTTTGGGGTGTGAGTTATGCTCGAGGTCTAATTTAACATGGTATCAGAGGTAAGTTCCATCTCACCCAATGTTGGAGCCCTTCAAAATCAAAATTCTTCACGCACCATATGGTAAGCACTAGGTGTGAGGTAGGGTGTTAAAGAATGAGAAGTGTCAACCATTGGTGGTTTGTGAGATGGGTGGACTCCTTATAAGGTTTGGGCAATCCCTCTCCTTTTGAGCTAGCTTTTGTGGTGTGAGTTAAGCCCAATGTCTAATTTAACATGGTATCAGAGGTAAGTTCCATCTCACCCAATGTTGGAGCCCTTCAAAATCAAAATTCTTCACGCACCATATGGTAAGCACTAGGTGTGAGGTAGGGTGTTAAAGAATGAGAAGTGTCAACCATTGGTGGTTTGTGAGATGGGTGGACTCCTTATAAGGTTTGGGCAATCCCTCTCCTTTTGAGCTAGCTTTTGTGGTGTGAGTTAAGCCCAATGTCTAATTTAACATGGTATCACAGTCAAGTTCCATCTCACCCAATGTTGGAGCCCCCCAAAATCAAAATTGTCAATGCACCAAATGCTAAGCACTGCTATGATGTGGGGTGTTAAAGAGAGGCGGAGTGTTAAAGAATGAAAAAGTTTCACATTGGTGGTTAGTAAGATGGGTGGACTCTTTATATGACTTGGGCAATTCCCTTCCCCTTTGAGCTAGCTTTTGGGTGTGAGCTAGGCCTAAGACCTAATTTAATAGTAGCAATTCCTTATTCTTCTAAAACATTTTTTATCATTATTATGCATAAATATTTTTTTTCTTTATACATTGTTATTGAGCGATTGTTGAGGCAGCAACATCATTGATTTATAGAGATGATGAGTAAAATGTTTCCCTCTTTTTATGAAGTACTAGTAGAACGATACTTTATTAAATGAGCACACTGTGAAATTAGTTAGTTCACCATTGTAAGTTTTCATTGATATTTGGTGAGTTGATACTCATCTTTAATTGTTGTATCTAATTGTATAGTTTAATTTCTAAATTCTACTCTTAAAAGTTGAAAAAAGAAGGTACTTTCATTATGATGGTTTTCTTTTAGCATGTAAGAATTTTTGGGGCAAGAATATGCTATTATTAACTTTTTAGGTAAAACTATTTATGCATAGATAGCTCATAAATGTCTTGAAAGTGTTTTCTCTTCTAACTTCTAGATTTACTTTCTCTGGAACTAGATTTTGGTTCGATCATGGGCATGAGTCTCTGCTCGGGACTGTTGCTCCTTTAAATCGAGGGTCTATCGAAATAATTTTTCTATCTCTAGGTAAGGTCTGTGTACACTATATTCTTTCCACACCCCACATTGTGGGATTTTACTGGTATGTTGTTATTGATATTGCATATAAATGGGTCAAGATGTGCACAAAATATAGGATGAGATCTCTAAAACCACTGCTTGAACATGAGTGACCAACTCTGTCCTTCAATGAATATCACATATTACACATTAGTTATGTTTCCATTTATTAGCATGTGTTTGCTTTAAAGGACTCGAGATTCTGCCACATATCCTATGATTGATAATTTGATCATTCGTGGCAATCAAACTTTGAGCTATCAATTACTTTATGTTTAGAGAAACTTCACATAAATCAAGATAAAACTCTTCTTGAACATTCGAAAATGTTGTAGAATTTTCTGTAAACCTTGATGTTAATTGATATTGACACAATAAACTATGGAACTAATTAAAGTCATGAGTAATTTCATGTAGTGTTCAATTTCAACTTATCTAACTGCAGATGACAGATCTATGATTCTAAAAGCGATAGAAGAAGAAAAAGCTACAATCATCAACCAAAAGAAATAACTTTGAAGTTTAATGTTTTATTATCTATAACTCTAAGTTGAGATGATTAGAAGAGAGTTGGTTTGTGGGATATTAGCCAGACTACATTTTTTTTTGTCCAGATGGAATGGAACTTTGCTTGAGAGGTGTGGATGAAACAATAATGTTGTGAGCTGTCAGTAAAGAATTTGTAAACATTTGAGCTTTATACGAAGCTCTTAATATAGTTATTCGATTTTTTTGAAAACGTGTACACTATATCATGCTTAACATGATTTATTTGAACAATTTTTACACTTATATTTATCCTTTATATTTGCCTTTCTGATGTTGGTGTACAAATGTGACGTCCTCGTATGTGGCATGCTATAATTGTCATGTTATAAAGCTACTTAATATGTTTATATGTCACTTGCAATATCTGCAGGTGCAAATATTTTTATGAAGACTATTATCAACGTGGTGAAAGATTCAGTCACATATATAAATGATGTTTAATGAATGTTAAAAAAATTCATCATTTATTTGGGACACAACATTCATAAATAGAAGTTTCACTCTTAGATGCATTTACATATTATGAGGAGTAATTTGTATGCAAACTTCTATACCTTTAACTTGATGCCACTTTATTCTTTCTAGTGTTTTATAACAACTCGGAGATAATCACAATTAATCAAATGACATAGTTCAACAATTAAAATTAAAATTAAATAAAAACAACTACTCCAATTTAGAACATTGAGCCCGCAAAGCAGGTCATCCCTAATCTAGTAATTTTATTTATTTTTATTATATATATATTATATAGAAAGGAGAGTTGAGCTTCCTTGTTAACTAGAGTTCGGGGATTTTTATTTTTATTTTTATTTTTGTGTTGCATAAATTTGCTTATTGTACAATTATTATTTTACAATTTGTTTGGATGGTTGTTACGTATTGTTTCATAATATATTGTATTGTATTGTACTATATCGTTTTGAATGAATACAATGTTTGGATAGATTGTATCGTTATTCGTCGGTTTATAATATCACACATCTATAATTTGAATGATAAACCTACAAGAAAGTAGGGTACAAGGTAAAGCTGCGATGAGAAGGTAGGGTAAAAAATAAAATATAATAATAAATAATAAATAAAAATAAAATAACAAAAAAAATATTAAGATAATGACGATTACGCCAAATCAATAGTTAAATAAAAGGGAAAAAGGACGAATATACGCATGAACTTTCGTAAATGGTATGGAACTTTTGGCTAAAATCATCCCTAAGTATGACTTAAACCTAAGTGAAACAAAGTATTATATAAGTGAAACAAAAACATCCGTGCAATATCCAAAAAGTTGCAAGATTCATCCTTCTATCTATTTTTTTAAGAAACTAAAGCCACCAACAAAGAAAATATGTCAAGTCAAATGAATATATGTACACATGGTTAAGCTAGTCAAGTTGGGTGATTTTTTCTAATTTTTTAGAAATTAAGGGTTTAAATCATATTCAGACAAAATATATTCAAATTCTAAATATTCTTTGTAAAAAGAATGACCAAATACAATTCCCACTTCAAAATATTTCAAATAAAGTAATTATTTTTTATTTTCATAACTAAACGCTTACATAATTTCACTAAATTTCCAGCATTTCTGTACATTGTATAAAATGTGAATTGCATTGTATATAACGTACAGATGTAGTAAATATTTTATTAAGGAAAACCTCTAAATAGTTGGGCGTAATATTTTTAAAAATAATTTTTTTTACATAATTTTTCTAAACATCGAAACTTACTATATAAATATTTCAAGACTTATGTATTGTTGCAAGTTAATTTACTTGTTGATGCAAAAATTATATAAACTAATAACATACAAAATTTAAATTATGAGAATAAAAAAATCATTTTATATCCATATCCTTATTTATTTTAGGATTTTGATCTTCTCGTCAATAAAAAAATAAAATTTTATTGATTCAAACGGTTTCTTTAACAAAAATAGACCGAAGGATGATTGAGTTACATTGACTAATGATTTTAGCCCAAAAAAACTCTTGCCCTAACAGTCGGTTTTCCCACAAAGAGATGACATTGCTGATATGAATTCCTCTTCTCCTGCAAATTCTCATTCGCTGTGTTCAAAGTTGTCATCTTTGTGGCTTTGAGGTACTGTCTTTTCTCCATGCCCTACATATTTGTTTTTACCATATTTAATTTTCTTGAAGAAAAGATGTTCGGTCTTTACTCAAGATCTGTGTGCTTACAATTTTATATCTGAATGAGAGTGAAGCTCTTTATGCATATATATATATTTATTTATTAATATGAATGTCTTCTTCTCCGCCAACATCATTTTTTTGCCACAAGTGGTTCTGGGGTTTTAGCAGTGGGTTTCCACATTTCAGTCAACTGGGTTTTTTCCCAAACAGAGAATTTCTCCAAAGATTGTAAATTCTTGATTTTTGTGACAAGGATGGGCTCCTGTGATAGGTCCCCATATCCAGACTGATGGTGTTTTCATACATTTAGTAGGACTTAGGAGAGATTAAGTTCCTTTCCCTTGTTTAGGAGGACTTCATTTTTTTTTTGGGTATCTTCTTCCATATCATTTGGGAATGGAAAGTCTGGAGGTTCCGGTGGATCTGGTGGCTTTCGGGAGGGGACTATGTTTTATTCATGTTGGGGATCATGGGAACCATCTAGAGGAGACTGTTCAGAAAACCTTTGGAGAGTTTTTTTTTGTTTGTAAACAAAGCTGACATTATCTTATATCAACAACTTTTTGCCTCAAGGTCGTGTATTAGAGATGAGAAAGAAATATATCGAGATGTGCAACAGACATATTCTTTGTCAAAACAACAATGAGGTTCCATAAAAAATTATGGAAGAATGTGTAGAATCAATTGATGTATCTTATTTGTTGGTAACTGAGATACCAAACTTTCAATGTAGATATTGAAGTTAATCTAACATTGGTCAAATGGTGTTTTTTCATTCTTGTTTATATGAGCTGAAACAACTAAACTGCACTATGAGCACAAGTGCTTTTATACTAGTAATAGAAATAAGGGAAACTCCTTATATGAGTTGATAACCGTGCGAGTTCAGCAACCCTCAATGATAGTGGCAGATCCGACCCGGTTTGATATCTGCTGCTTATACGTGGATGATTAAATCCGAACCGACTTGATATTCATATGCCTGTGTCCGTCCACTTCTACAGTTTAAGAATTCAAAAATAGGGTTTAACCAAGGGTTTTTAAGTTAGCTGTAATAGCAGTTGAGTGAACCTTTTGAATTCTAGGGTTTAGTCGAGGGATTTATGCTGCCCTTCTTTCCATGTGTATGCATAAGTTTCTCGAGATTATATTGATTTTAAGCTAATATATGTGTGAAGGAACATCAATCGCGGACGCTGTAATGATAAAAGAAGATCTTACAAATCCCTGCTGCATTGCTGTAAGTATTCAGGTTTAACATTTCTATTTACTACTTCTGTTGATTTTTGCTGATTTTGGATTGTCTTTGTAGTGGAAAGACAAGTACAGTAAATTGAAAGATGGCTACACAAAGCTTGAAGATCGAAGAAATGCTCTTCGTAAAGGTCTCTCCATTTACGAGGAACAAGTCTCCAAAATGCAGGCAGAAAATTTGTCTCTCAGGAAAGGTATAGTTACTTTCACTTTAGATTCACATCCCCTTTGATTTCTGAATATGATATTTGAGTAATAACTTAAAAGAGAAGCACTGAGTAATTCGTAAATTATTAAATAAAAAGAAGTAAAACACTGGAATTTAATGTCTAGGAGTTTGACCTTGCCAGGCTGCCTGGTGAATTAGTCCAGGCGTGCAAGTTCGCTGAGACTCCACACTGGTTAAAGAAAATTCTACCAATAGTTTGACTATACACTGGTTGCCAGTTGAATTCGTCAAAGTGCCTGTAAGGTGGCTCAGCCACCTCATTAAGAAAGTGCCTAGGAATTTAAACACGTCATCTTGATTGGTGTCATTAAAACTTGGTGTGTACCTACATTCTAAACGCAGAGACAATACTGTATGGTTAGAAGCACATTCTTTGATCTTGTTTAACTTTGGTAGTGAGAGTCTGTTCCCCTTGTTGAATGCATGCCTTGTTTCTTGTCAGAGACATACGTTGATTTGACACTGTATTTTGTTTGATTTCTTGGAACTGACACATTGATTTGCTGCTATATTTTGTATGATTTTATCCAGATCTTGGGGATGAGAAAGTTAGGACAAACAATGAGGAGGAAAAAATAAAGGAATCTGCTTTAAGGGTTTCTTTAGAGAGTGAAGTTGCTGGGTTGAAGAATGAGATTCTTTCCTTGAAGAAAAAATTGGTGGCTGATGATGGAGGTAGAGAAATTAGAGAGCTTAAGGAGCATCTCTCTGAGAGGGAAACAAAGATAAATGAACTAAAGGAGCTTGTTGAGAAAGAACTAGTGAGAGCAGAATCGGAGAAAAAGAAGGCTGAGTTGGAGAGGAAAAAGGCAGACAACTTGAGGACAAAATTGAAGATTGAAAAAACAAGGGCTGATGAAGAGAGGAGACTTGCTGATGCTGAAAGGAAAAGAGCAGAAGTAAATAGGCTTAGTTTGGAAAATCTGAAAAAGGAAGCTGATCAAGTGAAATCGAAGTTAGCTTTGGTTATTTTGGAGTTTGAAGATGCTAAGAAGAAGCTGGAGGCAGAAAGAGAAAACACATCTAAAGAGAGAAAACGTGCAGATGCAGCAGGGATGAAAACTGTAGAGCAAAAAAAGATTGCAGAAGCCAACCGCAAAATGGCCATGGATGAAAAAAGTCGTGCTACTGCTCTATTTCGGCAGTTGGAACAGGATAGACAAAAGGTTGATAATTTGAAGAAGGAGATTGGTGAACTCATGGCATCTGGTAAAATGGTTAACATCGTATCTAGTGAAGGGACAACTGTAGGAACTGCTCAATTATCATCTGAGCTTGGTCCAGTGGCAGTGGATAGAGATGTTACCATGGTAGATGTTGCTCTGAATTCTGATGCAGCCCAAAGAAAGCTCCAGGAAATGGAACATAGGGTGGTGGATGAGAAAAAGCGTGTTAAATCAGAGATGAAAAAAGTGGAAAAGCAAAGAAAGACTGCAGAAGCATATAAAAAGAAGGCATCTGAAGAAAAAGATCGTGCTGATCAGCTATCTGAAGCAGTTGAAAATTACACAAAACAGGTTGAAGAACTGCAGAAGGAAATTAAAATGCTAATTTCTGCAAGGTCGTTAGCTGATTGTCCTCTTCACATGTCTGATAGTAATGTGCATGTTGAAACTGGTAAAGTTAAGCTGTTGAAGAAGCAATTGAAGTTTGAAAAGAAGCTGGTGAAGCATGTCAAAAAAGTAGCCAAGTTAGAAAAAGCGCATAATGATGTTATACAACAGCAACGCCTACTTAGCATAAAGCAGGAGGTTGTTCACTTCTTAAGACGTCTAAATATGTTGGATGGTTGCTTCTTTCAAGATGATGAGCATGACCTGGAAAAGGTTTGTTTCTCTCGTGCTTGGTATCGTTAAAGCTCTTATATAGTAAGGAAGGTGTTTTTTATTAAGTTTTTTCTCAAGAAACCTTGGGGAAGTATGCATTATATTTGGTAATTTTCAACCAGAACTGGAGTTGGTAGAAACAGAAATTGTGACTGTTTGAACAATTAGCTTAACATTTTTCAAGAATTTGTTGAACTTCATTAAAATTGCTTTTTTGACTATTTTTGAAGCCATGGGCACTCTTGCAGAATGTTCAGCAAAATTTTGAAAATAGTATATGATATGTTCAGAAGAGCTCACTCCTCTATACCTGCTCCATTTTCACATAGACACCCATTTAATTTACTTTGGGTTGTCTTTATTCCTTCAATTCCTTTAATTAAATTGATGCAAACTATGTTTCTATGGTTTCTTGATGATTTGATCTTCCTGATGTGCAGGTTTGCAGCTTCAACTTGAAAAACAATTATTCTGGTTTGAAAGCTTGTGATATGCACTGCCATCTTGGGAATGACTCGGTGCAGTTAGCTGCTGTAGTGTCTGATCCATCCAAGCAAAAGATAAAACATAGTGTACCTTCACTTCCTATATGTGGAGGGAACAACCCTGAATCAATATCAGGTATTAACTCTAAATTGGAGCCTTTGCTTAGAGGTTCCAACAAAAAAGTGTTACAGAGTTCTGCCATGAATTCCAGTTCAGCATCTTTTTCTAACAGGCTATTGGTGGGCTCACAGGAAAGATGTGCTTCTATCACAACATCAGCTAAATCAGCTGAAGGAAAATTGGACATAGAACCGACCATCTCAAGTTTATCTGGAGATGCAAGAAAAAAGTGCAACAAGAATGTTGTAGCAATTGCTGAAAGTAATGTCAAGAGTCCTATCAGTTGTATTTATACTGAGAGGACGGCCTCACATCATAAGAGGATGAGCAGATCTATTGATGCCATTGAATATAATGGAAACTTGAATTCCGAGGGTAACAAGTGGCAAAGACAGCTGTCACAAAAGATCTCTTTACATGATGGTATGTTAAATAGTAGAACAGATAGACTTTATGATGAGAAAAAGCATTTGGTAGCTGACATTCAACATGACTCGTTCAGCGAACATTTTAGATCTACCAAGAAGAGAAAAACATCCTGTGAACTAGGCCTGCAGCTTTTAAACAATAATAGTGTGGCAAAGACAAAGTTCGACAGTTCTGGTGTCAAATCTGATGTCTGCGCACATCAATCTCCAAATGTCTATAGCCTTCCAGAAACTGCCCAGGATTGCAAGGATGGGGAACACAATGATCTGGGAGATATTGATGAACTTGTCAGTGGGGATTATATAAAGCTTCTCAATTTGGATAATGATACAGATGAAGAGTCTTATCGTCTAGCAATTGAAATGCCTTTATCGCCTACACTTCCTGAGATTCAGTGCCATAGCAGTGTGGCACTTGTCCCGATTAACACACCTTTATATGAGGGATTCTTAAATGTAAGGGAGACTGTGGCTTCATCAGGCAATTGTGATGTCATCAATGTGGAAATCAATTCTAATAAATTAAAACACCCTACCATAGATCCTCCAAAAAAATCATCATTACCTGAGAAAAAAGATCATGTTGATTCATCTAAGAGATTAAACCTTGACACAGCTTGCGAGTTATCCTGCAGTTCCTATCCAGATACATTGGAAGCATTGTGCAGGTCAGACCTAGCTGCTCCTGCTAGTGAGGGGCTGCAGATTTCATCGGAAAGGAGAGTCGTCTCATTACAGGATGGGTTTGCCAAGTATTGTGTCATCTTTTCAAATAACAATGATGAGAAAACCATTTCAAGTGTTTACCATGCTACCAGCCGTTGTCTTGCTCAATGCTCAGTATCATCAGATACTTCTCTTAGGAGTATTCTGGTCACTCTTTTGAATCTTCAAGAAATTTCAAATGAGTAAGCTAAGCTATTCTATTTTGAGTTGGGTTTCGTGCATACTTTGCATTGGACATACGTATATTTGTCATACATTTTAAAATTCTTTACTTGTTAGTCTAAAAAGGTTTACTTCACTTTTCTTTTAAAATTTAAAATTTACTATGTAATTACATTTGTGCAACCAATGACTCAGGGAGTTGCTCTGTAATTACGTGATACATATTTATTTTTTTGAAACTACTAGGTTGTGTTCTTACTACCCAGTAATTAGTAATTACCCAACCTAGTAATTGCACATTGATTTGTAAACACACCCTAAGAGTTAGAAGGTAGGATTTAGCCCAAGGCTAGCCTAAAGTCAAATGACCATGAATTAAATATTCAAATATATGTCACTTGATAGACTGATCTTTTAGATGTCTTACACCATAAGTTTTATGCTCGTACAATATTTGGTATTCATGTTTCTTCATGGTGGTAGGATATCCGATAATCATGTGCTTATCTCCCAAAAGAAGTACCTTTCAAGTATCTATATTGTTTGTTCTTGTAATATGACACAATGATGTTACTCTGCTCAATTTTACTTCCAACTGGTACTAAGAAATTAGAAGGCTTAGTTAGCTCACATCTAGAGGTACTTGGCATCAATTGAATAATGGATGGACAGTACTAACTTTTTCTGGTCAACTTTAAAATGAGGGTATTACTTGCTGATTATGTCCAAGCTTTTAATCTGTATTCTTGAATCACAACCTTTTGACATCCCAAGCTCATAAACTGTGCCTGTTTGTAACAACTGAAAAACACTTTTTCTTTTGGCACATGTTGATTTTGTTCAGAAAGGATGATTTACAACATGGAAATGGAATCACTTGTTATTAGGTTGTGATGATAATGCATGGAAGGTTTATATAATTTTATTGATAAATTATGCTGGATTGTTTTTTCTAATCTATTTTCTAGATGCCTTATTTCATACAGCGATCTGGAGGGTTTACATATTTTAAGTTATTTGCAAAAGTTTAAGATGCCCTCGGCCAAATTGTCATTCATAGGCATGTAGGATGTTCTTAGTTTATGTGCATTAGTCTCGTCCTTGTCCATGTCAAGTGTTATGCCTATGCTTCATTAGCTAGCAAATGTTTTCAAATTTGATATGTTGATAATCAAAGATGAGCTAACATTTTATCCCTTCCCACTTTTTTCAGGGAGAAGACATGTGTCTTCTTTTCACTCTTACTTCTCTACATTTCTGATACTGCAACGAGAGCCTTTGGAGATGATTGGGAGAGAGACCTGATCCTTTTCATAAATTCTGTTGCTCAGCATATATATACAGGTTCTTGCCTTTTGTCTATTTAGATTAAGATGTTTCCTGGAAAATTTCACAATGTATATGCTAAGCAACTCCTAATCTTCCGTATTTGCAGAACTCTCACATGAAGATATGAGAAGGATATTTGTGGAGTCTTGCAACTTGTATGATGTACTTTCTCTTGTGGAGGATTTTCTTTTGCATGGTAAATTGCTGGTGCATTCTGTAAGTTCTGATTCAAAGCTTGCGTCCAATTCAGGAATCCATCTTATTTTGGATGGTCGTAGTATAAGCTTGTGCAAGCAACCAGCTCCTACTCAGTTGTTGCTAACTGGAGGAATTTTGCTAGCATCAGTATGTGCCGCGTTTGACCATATTGGTTTTGTTTGTGAGGCTTCCTGCAACATTTTAAGGACGCTGAGATCTGATGCTCTAAATATTCTTCATATATTTGCCTATCTATGTGGTGCTGAATATATTACCCTCAAAGAGTATGGCTTAGCTATGACTGTGGTGAAGTCATTGGTGATGCTTAATCACAATAATAGATCATCTCCTAATCCTCTTTCTTGTGTTGCATCTACAGTTGAGTCTTTGTCTAAGATTTGTTCAGGTAGTAAGTGCCCCTTTTCAGAGAGTGCAGCTACCATGGATGTTGTTGCATCCTCACTCTTGGATAGTCTTAAGAGTTATTCTTGCTCTGCTGTGGGGTTGGATTTGATGGAATCATTGAACTCATCAAGACAAGGAATCAAATGTGATGGAAAGAAAAATGAGGAATCCACAGATAATGTAGATTTAGTACAGTCAGCATATGTCACTTTGGGGGATTCAAGCCAGTTCATTGATACCCTTGCACTGGTGGAGCTTGTTGCAGGTTTCATGGTATGATTCTTATTTTATTAGTATACTCTGTAATCTTGTGAAATTCTTTCCTCTTTATTGGTTCTCTTTTATTTCTCTTGATCCAGGTCTAAAGAAAGTATGAACATTTGAGTGCTATTAGGATATTTTTCTTGAATGAATGACATTGTTATATCAGGAGACTGTCATTTCTTTTATAAATGTAAAAAGTTCCGACTGAATATATTATCAATAGTTAGTGACTTAATCCTCCCAAAAAAATCTTATCACAAGGCATTGGTATGGACTTTTGAATACTACTGGCTTCTTTGTGACTTGCTAATCTTATTAAAATTATGTTACCTTATCTAAAGAAAAAACATAGTTTCGGGTATTGCTGTCCTTTTGCTAATTTTAATAGTATGTTCTTTTTGTGCATTCTTATAGAATGTTTCAACATTTGCACATTGTCTTCCATCATTTTCTAGTATCCATATTTAGGAACTCCACTTGCAAGGGGAGAGGCAAAATCTGTTCGTTGTTGCTCATTCAGTAGTGGATGCTGATTTTTTAAAAGTAATTACTGCACCATTTCTTATTGTTTTTTTTAACTTGGTAACTTTGTATTATATCACAACAATACATGGGTTGTACTGAAACCTTGTATGCAGATGAACTCCAAACTTTAATGTTCTATGTCTATATCGAGTCTAAAACATCAATTATGGAGACAGTTTCATTTAAGTATAAATGGTTACACCAAAAACATAACAACAAAATGCAGTGAAGTTTAACTTTCTGCACATTATTCTACATGCTTTCTAAACACCTAGAATTCCTCTTTTCCAGATTGCTCACTATATTGAAGCAGGGATAATTCTCCATCTACCTCTGTCTTTAGCATGTACACCTGCCTCTTTAGAGCTTCAGTGACTCTCCTAGGCATCTTCCAAGAAATGCCTTTGAGGCTAATGAACACCCTCCATAACTGTTGAGTATATTTGCAGTGTGGAAATAGATGGTTTGCAGTTTTTGAGGTTTCCCCACGTAGGAAATATCTAGAACATAAGGTTATCCCCCTTTTCATTGCATTATCCTTAGTCAGAGTTGCTTCCTTAGCTATTAGCCATATGAAGCATGACACTTTATAAGGAATTCTGCACTTCCAAATTTGTTTCCATGGCCAAGTCGGGTTCTGTTGACTTGGTTGCTCCATCAACCTGTAAGTTGCCCCTACTTTAAATATGCCTTTACTGTCAGCTTTCCACCATAACACATCCTCATATGTCTGGAGTCCATTAAAATTTCCAACAATGTTGATAAATTCTGCCACCCTCATCACTTCCAAGTCATTAAATTGTCTCCTGAAATTGAAGTTCCATCCCTGTTGTCTACATCTCTGCTATGGTCCTTTGTTGATAAAGAACTAGATTGTAAATATCAGGGAAAAGAAGTTCCAGATTACCCATGTCATGCCATTCTTCCTTCCAGAATTTGGTCTTATTCCCATTGCCCACTTTCACCTTAGAGTTGGATGGAAAAGGAGCAACTCTTTCTTAAAAGTAAATTTTTTGGCATGGGAATTTGAATCCACTCCAATTCCTTTTATCTCAATGAGATGCTAATATTACAAACACGTTAACTTAATATGGGGCTTTTGCATCCTGGACTTTGTATTTGCAGAAGGATGGAAAATCAGAAAGAAAATACAAATGGATTTCATTTAAAAATCAAAATATGTTAAGGTGAATTTCATTAGGAATTACCCCATTTAATTGGATAGGAGTTATATTTCGTCCCCTTTTAATGTTTTCAGTTAATTCTCACGCAATTTATCTCTATACTTAGTTGGTTGCGGTTTATTTTGGGCTTGAAAGGTGTACTTCTCTTTCAGTATCTTGTCCTTCTATTTTTGTTACTATCTGTTGTCTCTTGTACTTCAATATCATCACTTTTTGTTGTAGAAACTGTTCCTTTTTTCAGAATGCTTTGTCATGCTTTTTATAGTATTTTGTCATGATTTCTTCACTTTTTGTAGCTTCTTTTTCGATTTGTTTTGATATGCATCAGAAATAACCTCTCTACCTTCCAAGGTAGGGGTAAGGTTTGTGTACACTCTACCCTCCTACCCTCCTACCCTCCTGAGACTCTAGTTGTGGGAGTACACTGGATATGTTGTTGACTAGGTCTCATGGTGGTTGCGAAATTTTCTCAATTGATTCGTCAAGTGGACATTTATGGGGAGCAATTGAAGTTGTAATGCCTACTACTAGTTGTAATGCCTACTACTTCTCTACCCAAATTCTCAACTCTTTTAACTCCTATATTGTTGTATTTGAATCTTCTTTATGCTCACTCCATCTTTTGTTGGATCTTCTTTTTCAATGGAGGATATTCTTGGAGAATCTTTTTCCTTTTAAAATAATATCTGGCATAATTCTCTTGCTCTAGTGGCCAATAGGGTTTGGGGGGGGGGGGGGGGTGGGGTGGGGGGAGGGATTCTGGGTAGGTAATTACTTTCATTCTTTCCAGTTCATTTCTCAAAAGTTTCTGCCTAATTCTGTTATTTTTGATCTCTCAAGCAGAGCTGGGATTGGATGTTTGACAAAATTGCCTGTCCACTATTGAAGTTATTGGAATATTGTTCAACAGAGCACAATGCTGCTGCTATTACTACTCTTCTTGGTCAACTTGGAAGGTAACTGACCAAACATGGTAAATTATTTCAGCATTTATCTTGTACATAGTGCAAGTTTTAAGTGGGGAAATATGAGAGCGATCTCTATTGACATTTTGATTGTTGTTGATGACCTGAGCTGCATACTTGTGTTTTTACCATTTCCTGATCATATATGATGTATTCTTTTTCTTTCGGAAATTGAAGCACATTTGTTATGAACCAAATCATTGCATTTCTTATGGGATAATATCCTGATCCTTATTATATTTCTCCCTATCCTGAAGTTTTTCCATAGTTCAATATAAGTGGCATTGCTGATACGTTTAAAGGTTTTTGTTTGGCCATCCAGAAATCTTACGACCAGTTTATCCATTCATACATGTATATGTTGACAGTTATGTACTCTGATTGATCATAGTACATCTGCTCAGGGAACCGAACGAACTCAAATTGTTTCCCAACCGTTTTCCCATTGGTGGTCTATTCTCTAGCACTCATGCAAATAAGAACTTTAATGGACACTATTGGCCTGATCTCTTTTGGACTTACACTAACCTCAGTATTTCATTGATTTGGTAGGCAGAATTAGCACAAACCTATCTGTCTATAGGTGTTTCCAATGGAGAAAAGCTTAAGACATGGCTATGGACATCAACAAGAAATGATAAACTTAAAAAAAGACGTTTTTTGTAGATAGTTTACTTATATTATATTGTTACATATCAAGAAAATTAGATTTTTATTGCCTTATAGTCAGCGACATGAGTTGGAACTCTGAAGGGGTGCTAGGAAAAGTCTTCTAGGCCCTACAGAGATGAATGAACAAACTCATTCTGCATTTGCTAGAGTCTATCAACTCCTTATAAGCAATAGAAAAGATGAAATTTCACATAGTAGTTGGGTATCTGAATTTCCTTTTGTATGCATGATTTTGCAACCAGCTTTTGGAATGAGATTGACGGGGAACAGAGTTGGAATACCACAAGTCACTTTTCTTTTGAGGCATTTGATTATTTTAGATCTAGGTACCATGTTTTAAGTTATGTGAATAAGTAGAGATGCTGGTCACAATCATCAGTTGGATGAAATAAATTGACCTTTGGATGGAGGGCTAGTTATTGTAACCTGATGCTTCTATATCTTAATTGTATTTATTTTTGATAGGCATCTCTTAATTGTGTTTGTGTTTGTGTTTATGTTTATAGCGGCGTTTCTACATGGATATTTTTTGGTTTTATTCAGTTCATGCTAAACCGACATTTTATATATGATATCTCTTACAGGAGTGGACTTGAAGCTTTTGGATATGAAGATGTTAGGATTCAGAGATTAAGAAGCTCTTTCTGTGCATTACTTTCGCAATGCGACTCCAAAAGAATGGGTCTCCACCTCCAGTTCTCCGTTGGAATTGCTTTAGTTGGCCTAATTCCTCTTAGGTTTGAGGAACTTGTTGGAAGTAACATTGAAGCTGCACCAGCCGCAAATCCAACTGATTGCCTAAGAAAGTGGTTCTCTTTATTGAGCAGCAAGCAGCGGTTATTGTTCAAGGCTCGTATAATCTGCTAGTTGCCAAAGGGAGAATGTGCAAACAAAATTTTGGGGGAGAGCAACAGTTGAAAATTTTTGCCCATTTGTTGATGTAGATAATTTGCAGTAGTTAAGGAGTTGTACAGAAAGGGAAGTTTATTTTTTTCTCTATTTTTGGTGGACCTTTGCCATTTAAGCTTTTGGATATTACTTGGGCAATGCCTTTGTTCCAATTGTTTAACATTTTGGACAATGCCAACAATATTATCCATCTTTTTATTGCATCACAATCTCATAATTTTGTCATTTAATAATAGTTTTGTATGTTGTTGGAGGTCAAAAAAATTGAGGAAGAAATATGTGTTGAGGCTTGGACAAAGTCCATCCTCCCTCATTAAAGTTTATTTCTTCGCTAATAAGTGACTCACTTTTTATAATTTAGTTTCATAAATCATAATGAATTATTTTGAAAATAAAAAGTGCACAGAAATTTAACGTTGATTAATATTTTTTTTATTTTTGTGCATAATTTACTCACTTAAATCATATTACACTTGCATGATCATTTACAGGGGCAGATCCATCCTTAGCCAGAAAATTACATATATATTGATACATCTTGACACAAGTTAAATGTTTAGTCTAGTGGTTAATTCATTGTGAAAATTCCTTGAGGTTGTGTATTCTAATTCTTCCAACTAGCCTGACATATCTTAATAACAATCTTCTGCTAATTTATTTTGTACTTCATATATATTTTTATGACAATTCAAATTCGTAGCTATTTACAAATTCGTAAAATATTTTTGCCACAAAAGTCAAACTAGAAAAGCTTATTTCTCATTTTGCTACAGTTACTAATAATCGTGACAATAATTACCTAAATAGCTACAACTTTATTACTACAATAAAATCTTGTAGCTAGTTATAGATTTTTTCCATGCGATAAACGTTATTGTGGTAATAGTTAAATGATATAGCCATGTCTTTTTTGCCATAGTAAATTTTGTAGCTAATTATTATTTTTTGCCACAAGCTAAAACTTATTATAGTAATAGTAACTCTTTAGCTACAATAAACTATTTAAAATAATATGTTTGTATTAATACTTTACCCAAAAAAACCGTTAAAAATCTAACAAAATCGCGAAATTTGTTAGTTTAATTTGATTTATAGATTTAGAAATCTAATACAAACAATTTGATTTGAATTTTAAAAAATCTGAACTAATTCGATCTATGTACACTCATAGGTTTGAAAAATACTTGAAAATTTATATAAAGCGGTTATAATTGTACTATTCTTTTAAGTCATAAAGAAAAGGAAAAATTGTATAAAATAGCAAATTATTAATTCAAACTAAATGTTATAACCACAGTTTGATTTAATTGTAACCCGCAACAAACAGTTGTCATTCGCCTCTCTCCCCAGCTTTCTCGCTCACCACTCTCCCTTTCTCGCTCGCCAGTTTCTCCCTCGCCTATCTTACTTTATACAAACACAAATGTATAAAATGTGTTTGTGTTTGTATAAAGCGAGAGAAAAATGTATATACAAATACAAATACATATATTTTCGTCTTATACACTTATAATTATACAAATACAGATCTTCCCCTGCCCAGTTCTCTTTTGTCTTTCTCTCTTTCTCGCTTTATACAAACACAGATTATACAAATTACAATGTATAATTTGTGTTGTATAAAGCGAGAGAGAGAGATTTGATATACAAACGTTTTATTTCGATTCAATTGTATACGAATTCAAATTTTATGCAGATATACAAACACATAAAATTGAATTGAGAGGCTGCTAGCGATTTATACAAATGAGAGGCTGCCAGCGATTTATACAAATCTGATGCTCCATAGCAAACATAAAATTTGCTATAGAGCGCAATTATACAAACTATATTTATAACATACAAATATGATTTTTATGTTTGCTAAACCTAAAATTTACTCATTTCTCATTTTGCTACAGTTACTAATAATCGTGACAATAATTACCTAAATAGCTACAACTTTATTACTACAATAAAATCTTGTAGCTAGTTATAGATTTTTTCCATGCGATAAACGTTATTGTGGTAATAGTTAAATGATATAGCCATGTCTTTTTTGCCATAGTAAATTTTGTAGCTAATTATTATTTTTTGCCACAAGCTAAAACTTATTATAGTAATAGTAACTCTTTAGCTACAATAAACTATTTAAAATAATATGTTTGTATTAATACTTTACCCAAAAAAACCGTTAAAAATCTAACAAAATCGCGAAATTTGTTAGTTTAATTTGATTTATAGATTTAGAAATCTAATACAAACAATTTGATTTGAATTTTAAAAAATCTGAACTAATTCGATCTATGTACACTCATAGGTTTGAAAAATACTTGAAAATTTATATAAAGCGGTTATAATTGTACTATTCTTTTAAGTCATAAAGAAAAGGAAAAATTGTATAAAATAGCAAATTATTAATTCAAACTAAATGTTATAACCACAGTTTGATTTAATTGTAACCCGCAACAAACAGTTGTCATTCGCCTCTCTCCCCAGCTTTCTCGCTCACCACTCTCCCTTTCTCGCTCGCCAGTTTCTCCCTCGCCTATCTTACTTTATACAAACACAAATGTATAAAATGTGTTTGTGTTTGTATAAAGCGAGAGAAAAATGTATATACAAATACAAATACATATATTTTCGTCTTATACACTTATAATTATACAAATACAGATCTTCCCCTGCCCAGTTCTCTTTTGTCTTTCTCTCTTTCTCGCTTTATACAAACACAGATTATACAAATTACAATGTATAATTTGTGTTGTATAAAGCGAGAGAGAGAGATTTGATATACAAACGTTTTATTTCGATTCAATTGTATACGAATTCAAATTTTATGCAGATATACAAACACATAAAATTGAATTGAGAGGCTGCTAGCGATTTATACAAATGAGAGGCTGCCAGCGATTTATACAAATCTGATGCTCCATAGCAAACATAAAATTTGCTATAGAGCGCAATTATACAAACTATATTTATAACATACAAATATGATTTTTATGTTTGCTAAACCTAAAATTTACTCAAAAAAGCTCTCTGCTTGTACCCTTGAGAGATGTAGATTTGACAATCTTTTTAAATTTTTATTATTTTTATTTTTATTTTCTTGTGATTATGTTCTAATTAACTCATAATCTTCTTAGAAATTTCAGCACCATCTTCTGACACATTTTTTAAAAAAAGAATTATGTTGTTATAATGGAAAGAAAGCATGCTTTTGGAAAAAGGTTAGACAAGCTAGCAATAAAATAAAAATATTTTTGAGCCGTTTTTCATTGGATGGAATATTATATGTTGTCAGTTTGCGGTGCATTATCCAAATATAATAAAATGTCCCCTTTGTCATGGTGATTATATTTTAATTAGTAGACTATAATTAGTCACTAGAAGCATGGGCAATGATCAATCTATATGATATAATATTTATAGTGAGACAAATGTAACTGGATCCAACTAATTAAGTGATGTTGGCAGCTAATCTATTGTACATAACAGATCTACAATATTTAATCTTCTTATTTAACTATGCATAGTTTTTCTTCCTTTTTTTCTTTCAGATTCATCTGGTGTTCGATATTCCATATTAAATTTGCGTCGGAAATTAAAGTCCCACATTAAAGGAGTAAACGTCTCCTAACAAAGGCGGCTTAGTGTTCATGAGAACTCGTACCTTAAATTTTTTATTAAGAATGAAAAAGTATTTACCACTCCACCACAATGAGTCTGCATCAAAACGAACACTTTTTGAACCCTAAACACCAAAAGGAACCCTCCCTAAAAACACACACCAAAATAGACAGTTCGCCCATTAACTCTCAATTCATCAAAAAATATACTACACCAACTTTAAAGGCAGTTCGCCTACAAATGGGCGAACTACAAATCCTTTTATTTCTTCCTCACGTGAATTTATATCTCTTTCTTCCTCACATGAACTATATCGATCTCTTTCCTTCTCACATGAATTTATATTTCTTTCTTCACCTTAACTATATCTATTTCTTTCTCACGTGAACTATATCTCTTTCTTCCTCACATGAATTGTATCTCTTTCTTCCTCACGTTAATTATATCTCTTTCTTCCTCACGTGAATTTATGTCTCTTTCTTCCTCACGTGATCTATATTTTTTCTTCAACAATAAATATGGGTTATTCACTCCACATTTTTTAATTCATCTTCTACTTTTTTAATACTTTATATTTTGATTTTTAAAATTTGATAGTCGTGTCTCAACAACCCCGAAAGTATGTATATTCAATTGAATCAAATGACTGTAAATGCAGAGGGTATTGTAAAATGAAAACATCGAGAACTCCAAGAAATCTCGATCGTAAGTTTTGGAGTTGTGCGCGTTTTAAGGTAAAAAAAATTAAGTTGTTCACTTCAAAATATTTGGATATTCACTTGATTTCTTGTTTTGTTATTTCAGGAAAATGATGAATACGATTATTTTCGGTGTAATATAAATTCATGCGAGGAAGAAAGAGATATAAATTCACATGAGGAAGAAATAAAAGGAAGGGTAAAATATTTAAGTATACAATTTAAGTACCTTAATTACTACTATAGTTCGCTCATTTGTGGGCTTACTACCTTTAAAGTTGACGTAGGTATTATTTTGGATGAATTGAGAGTTGATGGGGATGACGGGTTAAGTGATATTAATTATAGTTCGCTCATAAATGCACGAATCGTCTGTTTTGACGTATATTTTTAGAGAGGATCCTTTTTAATGCTTAGGATTCAAAAAGTGTGTTTTAATTCCGAACTCCCACCACAACCATCGTTGGTTATCATGCATAGTTAAGGTGCAAGGAGAACTTAACTTGAAATATAAAAAGGAAAAAATAAAAAATGGTAGGGTTTAAGATTGTTGCTGGAAGTGCAAGGGACAAAAGAGGAAGAAAAGCAGATTCCCATTTCACATGTAATGTTTAATTTTTAAAGTATGTTTAGTTTGTCTTGGCTTGGATTTGGGGACAAACACAAAACTGACCCCTCTTCATTTTCTATAAGTTTTAATAGTACCATAACAAAGAACTTCCTAATTAAATTACTATTATTCTTCCATTCCATATTAGACGGGCATTTTTCATTTTATATGATAACTAAGAAATTATTAATAGCTTAATTATCTTTAATATTTTGCCGGTTGAAATTAATTATACTCTTCAAAAAATTATTCTTAGATCTCCAAAAAAAATTCAAACTTTCAGATGTCATATTATTGTAGGAGTAAAATTAAACAAAAATTATTAATTCTATCATGATTTAGTAAATGATCAAGTAATACTCTTTATGTTCCTAAATATTTGTCTACTTTTCCTTTTTTATTTGTCCATTTTGACAAATCAAAAAAGGACAATTTGTTTACCTATCATACTCTCAATTAATTACTTTGAAAAGGATAAAAAGGGTAAAACTTTTTCAAAAATTTAAATTTTTAATTCATCTACTTCATAATAAATAGAGGTAAAATGGTAAACTCACTATATCAATCATTATTTTTTAATAGGTGTGTCAATTCAAAAATGGACAAGTAATTACGAATAGATAAAGCATGAAACAACCACTTTGAGTAAGATGCTTATTTAATATGAGTCGGGAGGAAGTAAGTAAATAAAGTAATCATTGTTGTGTTTAAATTAAAATCAATCTTAATTTGGTAACTTAAAACGCCCAATAATTAGTAAATAACTTGTTATTATATGTACTTAAACATAGTAATCATATAAGAATTATTTACTCCTTGGCTTCTCTATTATGCTTCTATGGGTTGTCAAGATCTTTAGTTCTCAAAAGGACTTCCTTTTCGTTGTTATCTCCTCAAGTTATTGGATGAGAATATAGTAAAAGCAATAAATGAAAATAAGAAGATTGGATACATCTTCTTTCTTTACCAAAAAAATAAAAAAATAAATTATACCTATTTAATTGAAAATTTTGATTTGGTAATTTTGGTTTTTGATTTTTAAAAATATTATAGTATTATCATATCAAATTAATTTGGTATGGTTCAATATTTTAAAGTTCGATTTCAGTATTTTATGATATGATAAATCGATTACTATAGTTTGTCAACTTCAACTTACATATATTCGTATAATAAAGAATTGTGACTTTGGCAAGAAACATCTCAATTATATCATGCTAATATCTTATTCATGTAAAATATTAAAAATAAAGTACAAATAGTTCTCTTAATTAATCAATCACCCAAAAAGAACATTTAAATCAAGATAGAGTAGTCAAAATTTCAACATCTAAATAATTGGTTACTATTATTTATATTTGCTATTATTATATAGTTACATATATACTTGTTTTAATTTATATATTTAATTATATACTTCAACGGTATTCAATATTTCGATATTTTTTTTATAAATATCAAATATCGTATCAAATACCAAACTTTTTTAAAAGTATATATCAAATACCATAATATTCAAATCATGATATTAAAATTTTTAATTTCAATATATGATATTCGATATCTACTATACCATGCCACCTATCAAGATCTTTAATTCTTAAAAGAACTTCCCTTTTCTTGTTATCTCCTCAAGTTATTAGATGAGGATATATTAAAAGCAATAAATGAAAATAAAAGGATTGGATACATCTTCTTTCTTTACAAAAAATAAATAAATTATACTAGCTATAGTTAATTTCTTATTCTTATTTTCAAGAAGAAGTGGTGTATAATGGAACAAGACTTTACATTAAATTATTAATGATGAGGGTTTGTTTTCCTAGTTTATTAGTTGGTGTTGGAGATAAGAAAAGGTTACAAATCAAAGAGCGCCTAATAAGTTAGATTGAAAGGACAACAAGTGGATAAACCAAATGTAGTACTTGTGGTCTACATTACAAATCTAATTTATTCATCTATCTATCAATAATTAATAATTAATAATTAATAATTGCAATGAGAAAAATATGGAACAAAAGATTACCTATAAAAGTACAAGTTGTTTTTGCGGGCCAATATATACAGGAAGAGAGTGAATTATTATGACTATGAAATTTAAATGGGGATTTATTTTTTATATTTATAAAGGGAAAGTTATATATTTGATCAGTCAATTTTAATATGTATAGTATATTTGTTAACTAATATATATATATATAATATATATATATATATATATATATGTACATTATAATATTAATATATATAGATATATAATCTCTTCCTTTCTATTTATGTGACGTATTTTAACTCAGCACAAAGTTTAAGAAAAAAATAAAGATTTTTAAAATTTATAGTACAAAATAAGTCATGGATATTTATTTGGCTATAAATTATTTATCAAAGAAAAAATGTAAATTATAAGTTAAATTCTTACTCAATATAGAATTGTATCATTCTTTTTTAAACTAACTAAAAAGAAAGTGAGTCATATAAATTGAGACAAAATATATAAGGAGAGAGTGTGAGAGAGATGTTATTCTATTATTGGATGGATTTATGTCAATTTCCCAAATAACACAATTTTGGACTCTTAGGAAAGGAAGATTAAAAAAAAAAAGGAAAAATTACCTAAATGCACAATTTATTTTATCATATTCTTTAAAAATTTCTACCATTAGAAAAAATTATAAAAATCTTTACTCTCTGCTATTCTCGGATACATCACTTTATGCATGTATCAGTCGGATACATCACTTTACGTGATGTATCAGAGACCTACGCGATGTATCAGGATGTTGAGTGATGTATCCGAAACCAAGACGTGATGTATCGGGACGCTGAAGGATGTATCCGAAACTAAAATGCGATATATCGGGACGTTTTTAGCAGAGGCGTATTCAGAATTTCGTAAGGATGAGTGCATTATTACGAAAAGATGCATCTAAGATATAAATTTGATCGGTTTAACCTTTAGGTTCTTAACACTGAACCATTAAAAAATTATAGGTCCAACATATATAATACTACTAGTTTTAAATTTTAATATATACATTTGATTTAATTATATAAAAATTATACCAAGCTAATTTTATTTAGGAATTTTCAATGTTACACATTTGAAAATTTTGAAAAGATTAAAGACAAAAAAATAAAAGAAAAATTGATTGAAACGCGAAAAGTGCTACCGATAACCACTTGGAAGGGGGTGTTAGTAACAAAAATAAGATAGATATAAGATTTAAATTTCTATATTTGCTTAAAAAGGTGCACTCAATCTTTATCGTATTATATATGTTACTTTTAACGTGGGTTCACACCTCTATATTTAAATATTTTTTAAAAAATATAACACTACTATATATAATCTAGAGAGGGGAGGATGGGTTCACGTGAACCCACAGAACCCCCTCCAGATACGCCTCTGGTTTTTAGATGTATCTGAATTCTATCAAATTTAAGGGATTTTTATAATTTGAAAAAGAGTAGAAATATAATGTAATTAAATTTTAAGACTATGAAATTTGTGTAAAAATATTACAATGTTCGTTATCTGCATTAGACTCCCAGTAATATGATTTCACACGCAAATTAAATGACATTATCATAATATTCTTTCACTGTCCAGTCATTTTTTTTCATTTAACTTTCTCAACGGTTTTAGTGTTATTGATCACCCTAAAATAATCTAGAATGTTCCAGATAATATTATTCCCCTTTCCAAGTTTTATATCACCATATAAATTACCAAGTCTATTTTTCAAATTGTCATTAATCTTTATTTAGCAAAAGAAAGTGAACTAACTATATCTTTATCAGTTTAAAATTACTTATGACTGGTCATTCAAAAAGAATAAAAATTGATTGGAAATAGCTCGTAGTGGACAATTACAAAATTTAATGAATCTATATTCATTAAAAAAGTAAAAGGTAAAAATTTAGAGGTTGTTAAGTAGAAAAAACTTTGGCTATATTTGTTAACGTGGAAACCCACCATACAAATTTAAGTGATGTAACATGCCTACTTGGATGTTTGGTAAGAGTTATTCACAATTAATCATAAATTTAGCAATTTTAAAATTACAAAAGATATTTTTCTGATTTCTATAAAGAAGTTATCGTAAATTGGAATACTATTTGAGACATGTACGAAAGTAGTAAATATGAAGACAATGCTTAACTTACCCAAAAAGGGAAAAAAGAAAGATAATGAAGGGCATGTTCGATACTCTCTCTGTCCCTAATTATGTCTAATTTTTTATTTTTACTCGTCTATTTTGACAAATCAAAAAATGACGAAAAATTTAACCTATTATATCCTCAATTAATTACTTTGAAAAAGATAAAAACTTCTTGAAAATCTTAAATTTGTAATTCATCAACTTCATAATTAATAAGGGTAAAATGGTAAAACTCACTATGTCAATCATTGTTTTCTTAATAGGTGTGTTAATTTAAGAGTCAATAGCAAAATGGTGATTATACCCTTATAATTGTATTAGAACGATTGAAATCCCTCTATTCTTAATTAGAGGTCTCGAGTTTGAGTTTTGAATATAATTTTTTTTTGTTGGGAGTGTAGTTCTCATAAATAAGTATTGCAAAGCGTTGATCAAAATTAATCAGATTTGACATAAACTCTGCAAGTATAAATTCAAATTAACTAGATTCTAATACAAATATCATACATCAGGATGAGGGGAAAAAAGAAAAAAAAAAAGGAAAAGGTGATTACACTCATTTGATATATAGATAGACCGATCTCAGTCAGGTTAGAAACAAAGGAAGATGTGAAAAAACAGTATAATTGTTGAAGAGTGAACATGTAATAAATTATAAGGTGACACCCACAAAAGTGTTGTATACAAGTAACAAAGCCAATCACCCATGTTGGCCACACATTAGGATCTCATCTTCAGTCAGAGGGTCCACCAACAAAGCCAACCAATATCTATGTTTGCATTGTCTTTGTCTTTTTATGTTAAATCTTTTCAGGCCATCAATGATGTTTTTCTTGAATACCAAAACAACAAATTTTTACTCTCTTTCTATCATCATAAAAATATTTTAAAAAAAGTTTGCTCAATCTTTTCTCTTAAATTCATCTTAAAGTTACCACTCACAGACTATAGTCAATTTTTGGACCTTATGGAATCCTGATGCACTCCCACAAAAAGATTTAAGATAGATAACAAATTGAGTTAGGGTTTGTTACCCCCTAAAGTCCACTTAGACCGGTTCAAATTCAGGCCAACTCGTCTATTTGATTAGTCACAAACTTGATTTTAGATATGTCACCTTATCCCAGGGGTTATAATTTCAAAACTATAACCCAAGACAACTTGGTTCGCAAACCAAACAGACTCTTGTGTTTGTTAAAAAATATTTTTAATTTTCCTATGTTGGATTTATCAAAATGCCCTAAAAACATTTTTTCTAGGAAAATAAGTTTCTTAAAATGAGGAAAGTAATTTTCCTAATGAAAGTAGCGAAAATAAATTGTATAAGTGATATTTCAAGTGTATTATCTCCTCCCCAGCTACCCAATCCCCCCAACCCTCACCCCTTGACCATCCCCATCCCCACTCCTCATGGACCTCATCCCTAGCCGACTTCATAACGTTTTGCTAGATAACATATAAATGCTCTTGAAATATTATTTTCTTGCTTCCTCACCAATAAAAAATAATGAAGAATAAACTCACTTATTTTTCAAGAAAACATAAAAAATTCATACCAAACACACCCTCTATATCAAAGATGTAGAATACCCTTTGAATAGAGCTTGTTGTTTCCATCAAGAGGAAAAGAAAAATGAGAAAAAGGGGGAGGAGTTATGGGAAAGAGAGGGCCCAGGGAGGATATGTTTGTGGGGATCAAATGGAAGCCAGTAATAAAAGCAACTTTTATTGCAATTTGCAAAAAGGAGGCCAAAAGTAACAAGGAAACAAATAAAAAGAAACCTAAGTAAAGAAGGGGATAAGCATGTACAAGTTCAGTTTCATCTAAATAGAGGGCCCTTTGTCATGTTGTTGGGTATCACTATTCACATATATGTCTTGTCTCTTGCAAAATCTATGAATTCTTTATTCATTTCTTTCCTTATCTATTATTTGATAACATTAAACATATAAATGCATTTTTTTTTGTACAAAATTTTGGTCAAAAAGAGCTGTCATTTCTCATCTGAGATTCCTATCCTGTGGTGCTCTGTGATTGGGAACTAAAAAGATCTACTTTCCCTCCCCTAAAACCCTCAGAGCATCTTTGCAGAAATGTATGTATCAATCAAAGTACCATTCTGCTTCTCCACATACAAATCACCAATACTAACTTTTCCTAAACCAAAAAAAATGACGTGAGATTTGATTCTTGGGAGAGAGAGCACTCAAACAGTGTCTCCCACTACTTTCACTTTTCACCTGTGTTTACCAGAACTCAAACTCGAAATCTTTGGTTTGGATGGAAGAGAATGATGGACAAACACCAATATCATTAGGCTTTTCAAAACTCAGAAAGTTTAAAGGTTAACATGAATTTATATAATGAGCATTCAAAATACTGAAATGTATGAAAGAACAAAATCAAGAATTTACCAGCAAGATGATATTTTTGATTCAATTAGATCTGCAGGGCACATTAACAAAGGAAATAGATTTCTTTCTTAAGGGGGGGGGGGGGGGATTTTATTTGT
>NW_006238961.1:1338242-1349940 GCF_000226075.1 Solanum tuberosum | reverse complement strand
TCGGAGGAGGGGGGGGGGGGGTCATTATTTCTGAGTAAGTTACTAAAAAAAAGTACAACTACTAGAAGAAACAAAAAAAAAAAAAAAGTTATACTAATATCTAACCATTAATTTATCTTCTTCGAATTTGGGGATTTTTGCTCCTTCTAAAGAGGTTTGCTCCTCTTATGTGTAGCTTTTCCACTAGAATCCCCTTCAGATGAAGCATCTACTGATTTGGTAAAAGAACATGAAAGATCTGCATAAAGGTCAACAACCCTTCTGATGTTATTGTTTAACTCTCTGATTAAACCAACATTTCTGCTCAAATTATCAGGGATCTTTGACTCATGATTCTGGTTTATCTCATTGATTAGCAACCTATTCTGATCCAATATGTTCTGCACTTGTACAAAGCTCTTTTGAAATGTTTGAAATACCTTACCATCTATTTGTGTACCATTATTACCTAACACTGAAAATGTATCTCCTTCCATTATTTGGTTCCTCAAACAATTCTCTTTTTCAATTCAAAACAGGGCCTGCAAAAAAGGAGGAGATCCCAAACAATAATGAGTCAAATAAATTTATTTATTTTACTTGAAAGAAAAAGATGAGACCACAACATCTGAAAATTGATATGATGATTTCTCAGCAATTTTATTACTATTATTTTAGGTATGATGAGATGTTGAAAAAGCAGATCCCATTTCCATAAAAGGGAACCTTTTTAGTGCCTACTCACACCTAAATGCCCTAAGCTCACAGTTTCAAAAGAAGAATCTCCAGACCCAGAAATGACCAGTCATTATTTGCACTGCAGATTTAGCCATAACTCTCATATGTCTATGCAGAATTTTGATTTTTCAAAAAAATATGCATAAACACAGAATTCCAACACAGACAAGTCCTGCAGAAACATAAATTCCCATAAAAAAACAAAAAAAAAAACACTTTTTTTAAACACATAACTAGCAAAACAACTCAACTAAAAAAAACAAAATTTAAGAAAAAGTAATAAATTTGTGAACTCATAAACAGAAGTAAGTAGTAGTTTGACATGGTTGTATGTATTGAAAAAGTACCTTGAAAAAAGAGAACATTATAGTTGGAGATGAGAGGCAGTAGACATAGATTGGAAAAGCCGAAATGATCGGCGATTGAATCGAATCTCCCAAAAGAGAGAGAGAATATGTAGATTTGACAGTCACGCTACAACGCACCCTTGTTTATATCTTCTTCTTCCTTTTCTCTGTCTGAATTTAATACACCCCACCCCCACCCTTCTCTCCCCCTCCCCCCTACTTGTTTTTTTTTTTTTTCTCTTTCTTATGTTTTGGTTTTCCACCTATTTGGTAAGGACTAGGGGTAGATTGGTACCTAAATACCCAATTATCGTATCGAATTACTTATATAGTATGATATTTGATAGTTTATAAAATATTCAAAGTATATAGTTATAATTACATCCGTTTGGTCATAGCTATTCAAAAAAATATTTGAAAAAAAGAAACTTGACAAATTTTATTTGGTGGCAAAAATAAGTTCAAATCAGGATTCAACTCCGACACTTGACCTCGACGATAGTTACGGAACTCGAATTCGACACCTGATCTAAAGTTTGACCTCAACTCGACTCTCCACTCGAGATTCAACCCTGACCCAAAATCCAAACAGGATTTCGACCCCCGAATTGGGACCCAACTTCGAATTAAGATTCGATTCCAACTCTTGACCAGCTAAGACCCGACTTTTGAATCGGAATCCGACCCAAAATTCAAGGTTAGGAGTCGGGTCTCGAATCGTGATTCAGGAGTCAAATTTTGGATTAATATTAATTGGTACCTGAGACTTGAGTTAGAGCAAAAAATTGAAGTGTGAAGTAGAAAAAAGTTTTAGAAAATATTTTCCGTACTTTTTTTTGGAGATAGGTCGTTTTCTTTTTATATTTGAGCAAAATAAGTTGATTTAGAAAACATTTTTATTCATCAATATTTATATTTCTATGAGTTGAATTCCTTTAAGTATAAACCTATATTTTACCATTTAAATCACTCACCCAATCAATTAAACTATATGGATAAATTGGGTGAATTATCTAAATATGGGTTTATTTTTACGGCACTATGACATTGCTACTAATTAGGTTAGCATATTTCCCTTTCCTTAGTAAATGCTTAGCCTGGAAAATAAAATATGTATTTAAAATCTGCATTACATAATGGTAACAAAATTGGCATTAGAAAGAATTTTCATTGCAATGTTCTTAAAAATTGGTAACAATATTTTTTTAATCGAAGATCTAAACTAGATTATTTTTCTAAATTTTAGTTATTTGATCAAATATTCAATTGCTAAATATTAACTATCGATATAGACAACTGAAGCTTTTATATATTTATAAACTAGTGTGGTTCGTGATCATTTAAATGTCCTTATTCATAATTTATTCAATTAAAATTATATATAATTATAACATTTATCAAAAGAAAAAACATGCTAAAGCAACTAGAGTTTAATTTAAAGATAGAAATTCATCACACATACAAATTACAATACTATCTCTTTTTTATTTTTATTAAAAAAAAAAGTACAAGAACAATATCATCTCTGACCAAATTTTGAGAAATCGAAAATGATTATTTAGAAAAGAAATTTCCCAATATAACATAAATTGATGATTACATATTAAAAAGTACAAATAAAAATATAAAAAAATTAATACCATTTCTTATAACTCCCTTAATGCTGATTTTCTTCTTCTTTTTATTTCTAGCTAAGAAATTCAATTATGAGTCACAAAATAAAATCTCTCAAATAATAATTTTACCAAATAAATATATGAAACTATAATTACATTTAATTTCTAGGTGGCTTTCCAAGTAGGATCCACAAATTCTCCAGTCACATCCAAAAATAACCACTGAACTTTGCTACCAATTCCAATAATAATTCATTTATCAAACAACAAACAAATGAGCTAAAAGTGATCCATAATTTCACAAATTTCATTCATTGTAATGATGGTCTTTTATTTGAAAAAGAATTAAGTGAAAAGGATAAATATCAATATCACTATCAAGAGTCGCCTTCACACTATTTCTCATCCACATGTATCAATCACCATTTCCTTTAATTTTTTTTGGAAAACAGCTTATGTAATTTGTCTCCGTCCAATAATAATGATTTATTATTGACTTGATACATGGATTAAGAAGTATTCTCTTTGTCCAATAATAATTGTTCGCTATACTATTTTGAGATGTCCAACAATACTTGTCCACTTGATGAAATCAATAGATAATTTTACACTTAGTTCCTAATTTACATTTATCATTAATTATAGTCATTTTTCTATAACATTTGTCAAGACATTGTATTTATTACTCCCTCTGTCCCTAATTACTTGTCCACTTTTGAATTGACACACATATTAAGAAAATAATTATTGACATAGTGAGTTTACCATTTTACCCCTATTAATTATGAAGTGGATGAATTAAAAGCTTAAAGTTTTCAAGAAGTTATACATTTTTCAAAGTAACTAATTGGGGGTACAATAGGTAAATTTTTTTTGTTCTTTCTTGATTTGTCAAAATGGACAAGTAATTAGGGACATCTAAAAAAGGAAAAGTGGACAAGTAATTAGGGACAGAGGGAATATATTCAAAGGGTGATATAGTAAAATTATTCTTCTATTTATAGTTTCTTAAGAAGTGTGCAAAATCGATAGTGGACAAATATTGTTGGACAGAGGAACTACAAAATGATACAAATAATTTTACTAAATCACTCTTATTAAAAATAATAATTGATGAATCAAAGAACTTGTTGCAACATATAAATATGATTTGGCAAAATGATAATTGCTTTAAAAAGGGGGATATATATATATATATATATATGAAATTGATTTTTCCGATTTTTATTTTTTTAATCCAAACCAAACCTAAAAATCAAATAAAGTAAATTATTAATTCAAAAGCAAGCCAAAAAATCAATCAAATAAATTTAAATAGTGCACACCCCTAATCTGAACATGCTCTAACTTATATATAAGTACGTAAAGTAAGTAGAGTAGAAAGAAAAGAAAAAAAAAAATCATTCTTTCTCTTTCTCCTCACACGAACGCAACATCCACCGGAGGTCAGCAGCCATCCAGCCGGAGTTCAGCGAAGGTATTAAGGTCAGCAGCCATCCAGCGGAGGTGTATATATATATATATATATATTTATACCGACACTTAAACAACAACATCAACAATAACAAAAAAAAAAAATTCCTTTTTTATTTTAAAAAGTAATAAATAAACCCCCATTTTATTCAAAAAAGTAAAAAAAAAAAGTGAAGGAAACTCAATTTAATTGGTTTATCTTTTCCCAAATATTTGATGCAATTTTAAAAAATGACCAGACTTATAAAAAATTTCAATTTTATAAAAATGACTTATACTTTTTAGGAAAAATTATCTAACTACACAATCTTTTTTTTCCTATTCTCGATAATTCCCTGCCATTTCAAAATATTACAAAAATCCCTATTTTCCTTTCTTTCTCTTCTTTTTCAGATACATAACTCATAGCCCTCTAACCCAACGATTTTTGTTCCTATTTTCACGTCTGAAATCACTCCCACAGATCAACAATTGCCTTCATCACTCCATTTTTGAATTTCAAATTCATTCTCTCACTCTCTCTCTCTCCAGTTCATCGATTTCTAGTTCCTAAAGAGGTAGAACTATTTCGTCATCATTTTTTTTCTTTCCGATTCTTGAATTATCGTTTTAAAAAAAATTCTTTTAAGCTTTTTCATCTACAATTTTTCTGATAGATATGGATTCGGATGATGAAATCTTTCATGAAAATAGATACAAACAATGAAATGACTCATTAATCATGAAGAATTTGAGAGTGAAAAAGTCAAAAAATGATGCATGCTCGAGTTCTAAATCTACTGTTGGAAAAACGCCAAAAAAGGGAAAAGTTGGATCTGCACGGCCATCACTATCAAACTTGCAGGTTTTCAATGTATCTCATTTATTTTGATTTTTAAATTAGACTTTGTTAGTGTTATCACTACTCTGATACATCACAACTACAATAACCTTTGTTTACAATGTATCATGTTCACATTTAAGGTATTGATACATAACCTCAATGTTGTTGAATATTTGGGTAGTGTTTATGTCACGACCCAGGAGTACCCCCTAGATGTAACATGGCGTATAGAACCCCGAAGGACTCCATACAAGTCACTTAGTCCTCATAACATAAGCAATAGAACAATAAGAGTAAAAACACATTTCAAGTCTAAAATTTTCATAAAGGGAAAGCGGAAATCTAGACTCTAAATTGAACATAGTCATCTATCACAATATTCGAAAAGAGAAAGGGACACAGTCCATACAACATAGTCTGGAAAGAGTATACAAGAAATGAACTACAATTAGATAACATCCGTCCTCAAATCATGAGGACTCACCAACAAGTTAGGAGAATAAGCAAGTCCAAGCTTTAGACATAACGATGATCACCTTGAGAACCGGACCCTACACTTGGGGGAAATGTCGGAAAAGTAGGTGTTAGTATAAAAATGCACTAAGTATGATAGCCATGCATAAAAACATTGAAAACATGCAAAAAAAAAGGGACATTTCATTTGAATGCATGCAATTTACAAAGTTTGAACATCATCATGAAGTTAGTGGAAAAACATAAGTCATAAGCATAGTCAATACATGGATCATCATAACATAAGAGAACACTTCATAAATACCCTCAAAGCATACTTGTGCAATGCATGAATAAGACCCCATAAATCTCACCCATGCTAAGAAAAACTTTTTGAGTAACCATAGTTCATAGTTCATATTCTTGTTCTTGTCATTGTGAGAATAAGCCTTAACCGACATGAGACCATGTGAGCTATACATCGGACCCCCAGTGTTACCCACACCGAAAAGGGTTGTCCTACTTGCCTAAGGTAGAACTATACTTTTAGCTTTGGTGGATCCACTATTTAAATAACCTATGGGGGAACATAGTTTATGGGATAAGTAGATTGCTACTAGAAACCTGGACTCAACTAAGGTATATGGTCTCCATCTCATGAGACATACTTTGGGAACCCGAACTCAACTAGTGTAGAAGGTCCCATTGGGAAGCCAGACTCAACTAGTGTAAAAGCTTCCATCTCTTATTCAATATCCACTCGGTGCTAAGCATTAATTTTCATGGAGTACATATTAAGTCATAACTTTATTCATTAAGATAGATCATTAGATCATGCGTGAGAATAGCCTTTCACCGTCCATGTCTACATATAGATTCAATAGGTGAGAAAGTCTTTCAACCTTAGAATCATCATATTGTGAGAAAACCTTTCACATCATATCATATTCATGCATACGTGTGTATATGAGAATAACATTTCAACAACACAACTAGATTATAATCATAGACACTTCACTCTCAAAGTGTTCTTATATACAAAAACTTCATAAACATGTATAATATCATAATTTGCCCTTTCAAGGGTCAAAGCTCATATCAAATCAACACATATAGAATTCACTACATTAGACATGGATATCAACATAATTCAAGTAGCCCAATTACTATCAGCATAATCTCATAATAACATTTTTTCATCAACAAACCCACATCATAAAATCATAATTTGGAAATAAGGGAATTTCATGGGTTCTTAGGGATTTCAACATAAAAACCATAATAAATCATGAATTCAATCATAATATAAAGTAATACAATCATTAGAATCATTTTTGAAAGGAACTCATGACTTTGAAATCAAACCCTATCTTTGGGGATTTCTATCTTTGAAATTGGGATGTTGAAGGGGCTCCATCGATAAATTCTATCCATGGATGAAGAGATACCATACCTTAGCAACACATCCCTATGAGTTTGATGTGAAGACCCTAGCTCCAACTTCCTTCTTCTTCTTCTTCTTCTTCTTCTTCTTCTTCTTCTTCTTCTTCTTCTTCTTCTTCTTCGAGTTTTCTAGAGAGAGAATTTTTAGTGAGGATGAAGTTTTGGGAATTGATTTGGGTTTTAAAAATAATGACGTGAATGATTTAATTTAGTGGTCTAAAATACTTATATAGGTGGTCTAAATTAGTCTAAAACGACATCACTTAATATTAATTAAAGCCAAAAACCCCAAAGTGCCCCTAAACTTAACCACTAAATCAGCTCCCAAGTCAGCACCCACAGACCCTCACTGACGGACCGTGGTTGGACCCACGACCCATGCTGGTGAACCGTGGTTTGGGTTCTGGGAGCATGATTTCATAATCCTTCAAGAGTTCTAACCACTTTGGCGGAATGCACTAGTTGACCACCTAGTCGGGCCAACTTATGAACATCACGAACCAACTCTTTCTTTTCATCCTCTACATGAGCCACACTACCGATGGAAAATTTACTAAGAGCATCCGCTACCACATTAGCTTTACCGGGGTGGTAAAGGACACTCATATCATAATCCTTCAAGAGTTCTAACCACCTTCTTTGACGAAGATTCAAGTCCTTTTGACTAAACACATATTGTAGATTCTTATGATCGGTGAAAATATCCACATGGATCCCATACAAATAATGCCTCCATATTTTTAAGGCAAATACAACCGCCGCTAACTCAAGGTCATGGTTAGGATAATTCTTCTCATGGACTTTAAGTTGCCTTGAAGCATAGACAATCACTTTACCATTTTGCATAAACACACATCGCAACCCAACTCTAGAGACATCACAATATACCACAAAACCATCCGTACCTTCCGGTAAGGTCAACAACGGAGCGGAAGTAAGTCTATCTTTCAACTCTTGGAAACTTTTCTCACAAGCTTCCGACCACACAAAATTAGCTTTATTTTGAGTCAAAGCCGTCAAAGGAGAAGCAATGGAAGAAAATTCCTCAACAAACCTTCTACAGTAATCGGCCAAACCCAAAAAGCTTCTAATGTCGGAAGGATTTAGAGGTCTAGGCCAAATCTTGACCGTATCCGTCTTCTTAGGATCTACCTCAATCCCCTTGCTTGACACAATATGACCAAGGAAAGCTACAGACCTTAACCAAAATTGGCACTTGCTAAACTTTGCAAAAAGTTGTTAGTCCTTAAGAACTTATAACACAATTCTCAAATGGTCCACGTGTTCATTCTCACTCCTTGAATAGATCAAAATATCATCGATAAACACAATCACAAACATGTCAAGGTATTGCCTAAACACTCTATTCATCAAGTCCATAAACGCCGCCGAAGCACTGGTTAGATCAAACGACATCACTAGGAATTCATAATGACCATACCGAGTTCGGAAAGTCATCTTGGGAATATCAGCCCCTCTCACCGTCAATTGGTGATAACCCGAACGAAAATCAATCTTGGAGAAATAACTGCCCCTTGAAGTTGGTCAAATAAATCATCAATTCTTGGAAGGGGATACTTGTTCTTAATGGTCACTTTATTCAATTGACGATAATCAATGCACATTCTAAGAGACCCATCCTTCTTTCTAACAAACAACACGGGAGCACCCCATGGAGAGATACTCAGTCAGATGAAACCCTTGTCTAACAAATCCTTTAGTTTCTCTTTCAACTTCTTTAACTCGGTCGGAGCCATTCTATATGGAGGTATAGATATAGGTTGCGTATCCGGAAGAAGATCAATACTAAACTCTATTTCCTGCTTGGGAGGAATACTGGAGAATCATCAGGGAAAACTTCTGGGAACTCATTAACCATGAGAACCGACTTAAGAGAAGGGGTTTCAGAATCTACATCCCTTACCCTAATAACATGGTAAAAACAACCTTTCAAGATCATCTTCCCAGCTTTGAGGTAGGACACAAATTGACCTCTAGGCATAGAATTTCCCCATTTTCACTCTAAGATAGGCTCATTCGGAAATTGGAATCTATCCACCCAAGTTCTACAATCAATAGAGGCATAACATGCATGCAACCAATCCATACCAAGAATCACATCAAAGTCTAACATGTCAGGCTCTACCAAGTCAAAAAGAGTAACTCTATGGGATAAGGAAACGGGACATCTTCTATACCCTCTTAGCCACCACAGAATCACCAACAGAAGTAGAGACAGAAAAAGGTTCTAATAACACTTCGGGGAGCATATCAAACTTCATGGCCACATAAGGTGTCACAAAAGATAAAGTAGCACTGGGATCCAACAAGGCATACACATCAATAAGAAAGACTTTTAACATATCGGTCACTACACCCGGGGAGATCTCTTGGTCACCTCGGGTTTGGAGAGCATAAAAGTGGTTTTGCTTTGGAGCATTAGAGTTTGAACCGCTTGGAGGAGCTTGGTTGTCTTCTTTCCCCTTAACCATGAACATCGAGCAATCTCTCATCTTGTGGCCACTCTTTCCACAACTAAAGCAACCATTTGTGCCAACTAAGCACTTACCATCATGTTTCCTTCCACATTTTGCACAAATAGGCCTAGTCACAAAAGAGCCACTACCATTACTTCCTTGAGGTTTAGGGTTGGAAACCCTATCTTTGTTGACCCTTGGAGGAGCACTAGAGGAACCTTGGTTAGAAAACTTTTTTCTAAACCTTGGTCGACCTTGTCCATCGGACCTAGCATTGGAGAAGTTTCTGTCACCGGTCCTAGCTCTTTTGACCTCCTTATTCTTTTCCTTAAGTTTTGATTCCACAATTTGTTGAGAGTACACCATGAACCTTGATATATCCATATCATGGAGGAGCATTGCCATACGACACTCTTTTTCAACCAAGTCAGACACTCCCGACATAAATCTACTCATCTTAGCCCTCAAATCTGCCACCATAGTTGGAGCATACTTGGATAGTTGGGTGAACTTTAGGGCATACTCTTTCACACTCACATTTCCTTAACGAAGGTTAATGAACTCTTGCACCTTTGCTTCCCTAAGCTCTAGGGGAAAGAATCTATCGAGGAATGCCGATTTAAATAATTCCCACTCTATGAGACCTTTTCCTACTGGTCTCTCACCCTTAAATTGATCATACCACACTTGGGAAACTTCTTTCAATTGGTAAGCGACTACTCCACCTTCTCTTCCAAAGTCACCCCCATAATAGCAGGTACCTTATAGACCTCGTCGATAAACCTTTGAGGATCCTCTTCCACTTTGGAGCCATAAAATTCCGGGGAGGTTCATTCTTGCAAAATCTCTCACTGTTGAAGCCGTAGAATTCACATTAGGATTCACCGGAGCTACAACCTCTCTATTGGCTTGAGACATCACGGCTGGATCCAACACTTGAAGAGTCGTCCTAAACTCCGCATGAGTAACATTCTCAACCAAATGATCAATCGGAGCTTGATGAGCTTGAGGAGGAGCTCTTTATTCCACATTGTCATCCTCCATCCTTCTAGCATTAGCCTTTCTAGTATTCATATCCTGAAGAACATAGGTCAAGGATTAGGAGAGAGACTTTATAAAGTTAAACTCTATGGCACGAATTAAGAGTAATGAAAGAAGTGGAGTTTCCTAATCATCTTGTAGCCTCTCATTCATAAATGTGGTGCACTTCATAATTATGAACAAAACTCTACTAGACGTGGCTTATGAGACATCATCCTAGGATCATTCTAAGCCTTGTGCTCTTATACCAAGTTTGTCGCGATCTAGGGGTACCCCTAAATGTAACATGGCATATAGAACCCCGAAGGGCTCCATAAAACCCACTTAGTCCTCATAACATAAGCAATAGAACAATAAGAGTAAAAACACATTTCAAGTCTAATTTTTTCATAAAAGGGAAAGCGGAAGTCTAGACTCTAAGTATTAACATAGCCATCTATTACAATATTCAAAATGATAAAGGGACACAGCCTATACAACATAGTCCAAAAAGGAAATACAAGAAATGAACTACAATGAGATAAAATATGTCCTCGAATCATGAAGACTCACGAACAAGCTAGGAGAATAAACAAGTCCAAGCTTTAGCCACAACGATGATCACCTTGAGAACCAGACCCTACACTTGGGGAAAATGTAGGAAAAATAGGTGTTAGTACAAAAATGTACTAAGTACGATAGCCATGCATAAAAACATTGAAAACATGCAAAATGAGACATTTCATTTGAATGCATGCAGTTTACGAAGTTTGAACATCATCAAGAAGACAGGGGAAAAGCATAAGTCATAAGCATAGTCAATACATGGATCATCATAACATAAGAGAACACTTCATAAATACCCTCAAAGCATACTTGTGCAATGCATGAATAAGACCCCATATATCTCACCCATGCTAAGTAAAACTTCTTGAGTAACCATAGTTCATAGTTCATAGTTCATATTCTTGTTTTTGTCATTGTGGGAATAATTCTTAAACGACATGAGACCATGTGAGCTATACATGGACCCCCGGTGTTACCCACACCGAAAAGGTTTGTCTTACTTGCCTAAGGTAGAACCATACTCTTAGTTTAAGTGGATCCACTAGCTAAATAACCTATGAGGGCACATAGTTTATGGGATAAGGAGATTACTACTAGAAACCCGGACTCAACTAAGGTAGAATGTCTCTATCTCATGAGACATACTTTGGGAACCCGGACTCAACTAGTGTAAAGGGATCCCATTTGGAAGTCGAACTCAACTAGTGTAAAAGCTTTCATCTCATATACAATATACACTCGGTGCTAAGCATTAATTCCCAC
>NW_006238961.1:1323412-1337989 GCF_000226075.1 Solanum tuberosum | reverse complement strand
ATCTCATGAGACATACTTTGGGAACCCGGACTCAACTAGTGTAAAAGCTTGCATCTCATATTCAATATCCACTCGGTGCTAACCATTAATTCCCATGGAGTACATATTAAGTCATAACTTGATTCATTAAGATAGATCATTAGATCATGCGTGAGAATAGCCTTTCACCGTCTATGTCTACATATAGATTCAATAGGTGAGAAAGTCTTTCAACCTTAGAATCATCATATTGTGAGAAAACCTGTCACATCATATCATATTCATGCATAATTGTGTATATGATAATAAACTTTCAACAACACAACAACTAGATCATAATTATAGACACTTCAATCTCAAAGTGTTCTTATGTACAAACACTTCATAAACATGCATAATATCATAATTTGCCCTTTCAAGGGTCAAAGCTCATATCAAATCAACACATCTAGAATTCACTACATTAGACATGGATATCAAAATAATTCAAGTAGCCCAATTACTATAAGCATAATCTCATAATATTCTTCTTTCATCAACAAACTCACATCACAAGATCATAATTGGGAAATAAGGGGATTTCATGAGTTCTTGGGGATTTCAACATAAAAACTATAATAAATCATCAATTCAATCATAATATAAAGTAATTCAATCATTAGAATCATTTTTAAAGGAACCCGTGACTTTGGAATCAAACCCTAGCCTTTGGGGATTTCTATCTTTGAAATTGGGATTTTTAAGGGGCCCCATGGATGAATTCTATCCATGGATTAAGAGCTACCATACCTTAGCAACAAAGCCCTTGAATTTTATGAGAAGACCCTATCTTCTTCAACCCTAGCTCCAACTTCCTTCTTCTTCTTCTTCTTCTTCTTCTTACCATACCTTAGCAAGAAAGCCCTATGAATTTAATGTGAAGACCCTAGCTTCTTCAACCCTAGCTCCAACTTTTTTCTTCTTCTTCTTTGAGTTTTCTAGAGAGAGAATATTTGGTGAGTATGAAGTTTTGGGAATTGATTTTAATTTTAGAAATAATGAGGTGAATGAATTAATTTAGTGGTATAAAATACTTATATAGGTGGTCTAAATTAGGCTAAAATGACATCACTTATTATTAATTAAAACCAAAAAACCCCCAAAGTACCCCTAAACTTAACCACTAAATCAACTCATAGGTTACCACCCATGGACCCTCACTGACAGACCGTGGTTGGACCCATGGCCCGTGCTGGTGAACCGTGGTTTGGATTCTGGGAGCATGATTTCAGGACCTTTACCTACATCCCCATCCACGGAGCGTGGACTGACCAACGGGGCGTAGGTCCTTCCATTGGTCACTGTCCAGGCAGTTTTCTAGGGTCCTCCTCAAGGACCCATGGTTGGTCTTTGGGGGTCGTACCTTGACGTTCTAACACGGAACCCTTTAATTTTAAGTACGGGGAGTTATATTCGTGACTCTAACCCTCACGTTAAGCTCTAGTTTAGCCTACTAATTTCTGAAGTGTTACACTTTATCATGCTCAATATAAATGTACTTGATACATAAACACTAACTAATGTATCATTTATATGCATCAAGTTCTACAATGTATCTTCAATCCTATTCAAATTCAAAAGGCTATATAGACAGTATCAAATCAATTGTGTGTTATGTATCTATAATCTGTAATGTTTGTTCAGTTTTAACCACTTAGAAGACTATGTATATGTATATATTAGCTAATAATAATCTTGATACATAAATCATAATGTTCTATAATTAGAGTACTATGTATCAGTTCCAATAATAGGTATATGTTACACAATAGTGGCAATGTTGACTACTTTATTATGTATCAAATTATGATATTTATCTTTTTAACTATTATATTTCAATGTTTATGATACATTGTGCAACGCATTGATGTAATTTTCTCCTACCTCCTGAATGTAACGCCCTGAAAATTTCTAAATTAAGACTTGAAGCATTCTTCATTTGAGTTTAAGGTCGTACCGAGTGATTCTTAATTGTTATTAGGTGTTAAGGTCATTTATTTAGTATTATAATGGATTTAGATCGATATGACTTAAGGTTACAAGAACCTCCTAGCACAAAGTTGAGTTGAAACCTTTATTTCCGATTAAGTTTTGACATAAGATTCTACTTAGGTCAACTTTAAACAATCATATCTCCCAGCTCATAATGAATTAGGTAGCCTATGACCTACTAAGTTAAATGTCTTTGAATCCTCTTTCCAACGCCACCAAGTCTGCATCATTTCATAGTCAGAGTAAAAAGTTATGACCGTTTTACCAAAGACTACCAAACAAGAGTTTTCTGAATCTGTGAATGACGACTCCAATCGATGGGTCGTGGTTTGAACGACGCCCCATCCTGTCAGGCCTTTATTAGAGTACTGGGGGCCAACTTTTTGGACCCAAATCCTACAGACCCAATCGACGGCCCGTAGGTGGACATATTGGCCTTGTTTGGACCCATAAATGGACTTTTGAGCCTTAAAACTCAATATAGAATCCACGAATGGGATCTACGGTCTGTGGGTGAATCCACGACTCGTAGATAGTCCCGTGGACTGTTTTGAAATCTTTTTAAGAAGGGTCGTTTAGTCTTTTTCCACCCTTTCTAATCCTAACCCACATTTTTTTTTTTACATAATAAGATCTAAACAGTGTTAAAACATTATTTTACGTTCTTTAACACTTCAAAAACTTAGCAACGATTCAAGAGGAGGAAAGCTAGGGTTTTCAAGTGTTCTTCAAATTTCATTTAATTTGCCAAGAACTTTGTTCTCCCAGGTACGTAAGGCTATCATAGTGTTGGACTAGTTCGTACTCACGCCCTACATCTATTTTCAAATCAGTAAAAGAGTTATCTAGGGTTCTATCCTTAGATTTCAGTATTCTTGAGATGAGTTGATATTGAGTTTCTGAATTCTTGAGTTGTTGATTTTGAATTCCTATTCCAAATCATAGAATTGTCATACAATGTAAATTGTGATTATTGAGTTGATTGTTCATGACTATTTTTCAGCATGAATTCTATTTTGAGTATTCAACGAATTCGTATGAAGGATCTTTTAAATAAAACATTATTGTTTAAACTGAGTTTTGAGGAAGTAAAAAACAGTTTGAGAAAGATTATAAGGGAACTAAGTATTTCCCAAAAGTTTGATTTTTACATGAAGAAAAAGAGTAGACCTTTTTGAGAAAAGTTAAAAAAGTGTTTTCAGAAAGATTAAGTATAGATCAGTTACCTCTTAGAGAAACCCCTTTTTGAGTAATTATCTCAATCCAGAATGTATTTTTTTTTTCATTAAGCAAAGAGAAAAAGTAATGTTTTTATACATTTGAGAAGCAATATATATTATTGGGAGTAGTATTGAGCACCGATATGTAGGAGAGTTTAGACGACTCACAACCCCCATAAATCATGTCTTGCCGACATGGATATAAGATCATAATTTTTAGATGAATCCTTATTGCTTAGTGGATCCACTTAGTTAAGGTGTTCTATATCCCATCACGATATAGAGAAGTTCTGGAAACGTGGATTAGACGTTGTATCACCACTTATCTCATAGTGATGGTTGTCGATTTGAGAATCTCGCAAATATAGTTAAAAGTATATTTTTGTTATATCACTTAATAAATTGAGTTCACAGATGAGTAAGTAATTTTTGTAAAGTTTTAAATGATTTCATTCCTTTAATATTTTATATTTAGTTGAGCTTGTATATGATCTATTTTAGTCATTCAGTTTAGTTATTTGTTATTCAGTTATATAACATACTCGTACATTCAATGTAATGATGTCATTCGACATTCATCATTTTAATGATGCAGATATAGGTTATTAGGATCCTCAACAAGAGTCCGTTGAGATCACTTCGTCGGCTCACCAACTTTTGAGTAAGACCTCCTTGCTTTCAGAGGACTCCAGTTTTATGAGTTGTTAGTAGTAGTTCCCTTGAGCGTGGATCTTGTCCCGACACTCATCTTTGTATAGTAGAGGTTCATAGATAGACAATTTTGGTGAGTCTTTCAGTTTCAGATGTTTTATTTAAAACTTATGTTTCATACTCAGTATATTCAATTTAGTTTTGCGATTCAGTAAACTATTTTAAACATTTCTTTCAATTTGATGCTTATGTATGCTTGAGTTAGACTTCAGCTTGTAGTCAGCCAGGATGAGGATTCGCTTGGGGACCAACAATGGTTCTCGAGTGTTGGCCACGTCCAGGGCTCGGGTCGTGATACGAAAAAAGTCAAAACTTCAGCATGGCAACCAATACAGATACATATTAATGGTTAATGTGTATCACACATATTTGATATACATTAATGACCATGATACATTCATATACATTACTACTAAATATCCATTCTTTTGGCAACTAAAACTACATGTATCTGATACTTAATAACTAGCACACACTAATGTATCGATCTAACATCAAGTACCAGATACATTATAGTAAACCAATGATACAAATATATACAAAAAAATGACTACACAACATCTTGAGATCACAAATAAAAATATTGACTACACAATATCTCTCCAGCCCTTTTGAGTGTTATATCAATGCATAGTAAATACATTGCAAATTCCGGCTCATGTTTCTTCACCTCCGAGTACAGACTAACGAAGATATTCATGATGTATCTTCTCAAAATTTGCAACAATTTTGAATCAAAATTGAAAGGATCTTCGATGAACTGGGAGAAGAATTTTAAATCTCAATTTTTTTCCCGATAATTTTGAATTAAAACTGAAAGGATCTTCGATGAACTGAGAGAAGAAATTTGAATCTCAATTTTTTTTTGACAATTTTGAATAAAAATTGGGAGAATCTTCAAACACTTGTATAGGGATAAAACAACCATCATCTCTGTAATGTATCGAATCTCCTGATTTTCCTCAACTCATCGATCTCTAAACTGCAATGACTGATTCGACTCACCTCACTTTCTCATATTCTTGAATGTCTCAACAAAATAAAGATATTCATGATGTATCAACTCATTTTTAATGATTTTTAATCGAAATTGAAAAGATTTTTGCCAATTTGGGAGAAGAAATTTGAATTTTTTGAAGTTGTTATGCTTTGGGAGAGATTGATTAGCAGTGACAACAACGTAATTGCGTGATTTATGGATTTGATATTTAATTTTATGTTTCTTTTCCTTTTTAAGCGCAATAGAAAAGATTTTGTTCCCTTTTTTAGCGCAACAGAAGGATTCTTCTTGTATCAGAATTATTGTATCCAGATGGTGACTTATGTATCCAGATGGTGACTTATGTATCCGGAAGGTACAAATTTTAAGGAATTATTGTAATTAGAAAAAGAATCGGGATAGGATGTAATTTACTCTTTACACTATGTGATTTATGTATGTTACACATCTTTTTAATTTCTTTTTCAGTTTACAAAAATGATCACATTGCATTCTTTTGAAACAAATTGCAAAATAGCCAAATTTATCTAGTAGTTAAATTACTAATCAAAATATAGCCGTATTTGTATTTTTTTTGTTAGAATAACCATTTTTACATATTTATTTAAGAGAAAAAGAAAACTTTTTTTTTAAAAAAATGAATTTACAAAATGACCAGATTTACATTATTTTTTTTAAAAAATGGTTAGCTTTACTTTGTTTTGCAAAAACAATCATTTTTAAACGACCAGAAACTAAAATACCAAAAAAAAAAAGGAAAATGCATAAGTACCCCCCCCCCCAACCTATGCCCGAAATTCCAGAGACACACTTATACTATACTATGGTCCTATTACCTCCCCCCCCTCCCCAAACTTATATTATAAATAATTTTTTACCCCTTTTCGACCTATGTGGCACTATCAACCTGATAGTTTGAAAAAATTGTCAACACGCGCTAGGCCCAAAAGATAGTGCCACATAGGTCGAAAAGGGGTAAAAAATTATTTATAATATAAGTTTGGGGGAGGGGGGGGGGAGGTAATAGGACCATAGTATAGTATAAGTGTGTCTCTGAGATTTCGGGCATAGGTTGGGGGGGTACTTATGCATTTTCCCAAAACAAATGAACTTTGGATTATTTTTTTCTTTAGCATAACATATAACTATGTATTAACTCCATAATAAGATAAAATTAAATTAACACCTAATTAATAATAAACACATGTGTATATGATAATAAAACATAAGTATATCAAACATCACAATATACTTGATCACTAAATCAAACAAACTTAATATAAATAACTTAATCAAAATATATAAGAACATGCTTCGCTATTTTAAAAATTACATTGCAAAATAGAAAAAAAATAATAACGAAAGAGGTGAGAGGTGATGACAAACAACAATGGAAGCAATGCTAGTTGAAAACATAAATCCAAACAAAGATTAATTTTGTTTAATCATCCTTCTTCTTTTCTTTAATATTTTTTTTACTCTTTTTTACTTTGCTATAAAAACTTTTGTTCACTCTTTTCTTATGATCTTCTTCTCCTTCTTCCTATCTCTCTTCTTATCTTTTTATTTTCAAAATCTCCCCGTTTCAAAATCCTCTCTTTTCAAAATTCTTCTCTCAAAATCCCCCCCCCCCTAAAATGAAAGAAGAGAGGAGTTTAAATAGTTTGAAAAGATGAAATAATTTTCTTTTCTTGAAACTAAACACCAATACACGCTTGAGTCTTTTTCTTTCAAATGAAACTGAAGCTTTTTTTCTTCTCAATGAACACTTTTTTTCTTACCAATGAGCCGCCCAAAAAATCCAATGAAAATTCATCTTTTTTTATTTTATTTTCTTTTTTTAAGAGAAGACTATGAAAAATGACTTTATTGCCTTTTCATAGGACCTTATTTTCTTTATTTCATTAATTGAATAAAAGACAACTGGGTCATCTGAGTTTTTTTTTTGAAAAAATTACCTATTTACATATTTTTATTTACCATATTTTCTATTAATCCCTACCATTTCAAAATATTATAAAAATCCATGTTTTTCCTCTAAACCCAAACTAATCCGGATACAGTACTAATCAACTACCAAAGCCACGCTTCCCTCTTCCTATTTTCACTCCAACATTTTATCAATTACTTCCTTCATTACAATTTGGATTTCAAAATTTCTCTCTCAAATCAATTCGTGAAAAAGTGCCAAAAAGGAGAAAAATGTCAAGTTGTTGGTGGCTCCGATAAGAATTTTTGATCGAGATCCATGGGTGACCTCATTTTTGAAAGTGAAAAAAAGTTACGGTAGTTGATATAGAGCAAAGGAGAAAGTGTAGAAGGATTTCTTCACTTTTTTTTTATTTCAACACATCAAAGTGTTTTTTTTTTTATCTTTGTTGTTAAACTTTTTCTGATAAAAAAGGGGAGGGGGGGGGGTAGAACATGTTGCTAACACCCTTCTCTACCCAAGATTCGGTTTTTTTTAATTTATCTAGTTAATTTTGATTCACAAATTTATGTATAATGCCTTCGTTTCAAATTTTTAATACATTAAATTAACTTTTGTTAGTGTTATCAATACGTTGATACATCACTGCTATAGTAACCTTTGTTTTATGCAATGCATCATGTTCATATTTAAGATATTGATACATAACCCTAATGTTGTTGAATCTTCGATTACTATTTATCCTACAGTACTTGATACATAAACACTACCTAATGTATCATTTATATGTATCAAGTCTCCAATGTATCTTCAATCCTATTCAAATTTAAAAGGTTATATAGACAGTACCAAATCAGTTGTGTGTTATGTATTTGCACTCTTTAATGTTTGTTCAGTTTTATCCAACTTAGAAGGCTATGTATATGTATATTTTACCCAATAATAATCTTGATACATATTAATGGCTTGTGTGTATCACACGTATCTGATACACATTAATGGTCCTAATACATTTATACAAATTATTGCTAAATACCCATTCTATCACAATAATACATTCATACAAACCAACACTATTTGTATCTGATACTTAATATCTATCGCACAGTAATATTTCAATATAAAATCAAACACTTTAAAAACAATCTTTACTTCTCTAATGTATCTGTAGGATTGCAGTACTTAGCAATTTACTAAATATTTTAGGAATAGTAATGTATCATGAGTAATATATCCATCTAGAAAAAACAAATCAAAAAAACTTTGGTTATGATACATTCATACAAATTAACACTATATGTATATGATATGTAATAACTACCACACTGTAATGTATTGATCTATGACCAAACACCTTATGGGCAACCTTTACTACTGTAATGTATCAGGTAGGATTACAATACTTAACAATTTTACTAAATATTTTAAAAATAAAAATGTATCATAAGTAATATATCCATCTCGAGATTACAAATCAAAAAATCGACTACACAACATCTCTCCAACCTTTTTGTGTGTTGTATCAATGCATAGTGGATACATTACAAATTCTGGCTCATGGTTCTTCACCTCCAAGTACAGACTAACGAGGATATTCATGATGTATCTTCTCAAAAAATTTGACAAATATTCGATGAAATGAGAGAAGAATTTTGAATCAAAATTAAAAGGATCGTTGATGAACTGGTAGAAGAATTTTGAATCTCAATTTTCTTGACAATTTTGAATAAAAATTGAGAGGATATTTGATGAGTTCCCTGCTACGATGTATCTGATTTTCATGTTTTTCCTAATCTCATCTATCTCCAACTCAACTGCAATGGGAGATTTGAGATTCACAAATGAAATCATTTGTCCAACAATAATTCCATCATTATTGTAACCTTCATGACTCACCTCGCTTACCCAAATTTCTGAATGTCTCAATAAAATTGATATATTCATCTTGTATCAGCCACTTCAGTTGAGTAATTTGGAGTTTTCACGATTTTGGATTGATGGAGAAGATGAAAAATTGATTTTTGAGTTTTGTGAAGCTGTTACAGATTGGAATGGATTAATATCAACTAGTTTTGCGTGAATTGGGGGAATTAAAATAAATTTTATGTTAATATTCCATATTAAGTGCAACAGACAAATTTTGTAATGCATCATAAGTAATGTATCGAGGCGATTTTTATGTATCCGGATGACTGATATTTTAAGGGATTTTTATAAAATAGAAAAGAGTAGTGATATGATGTAATTTAGGTCTTATACTAAGAGATTTATGTAAGTTATACTTTTTTGTAAAAGAAAATAGTCTCATTATATAGGACCCATTAGATATTAATCATCCAATTCCAAAAGAAAAATCAGTCCATTGACACAAAATTCAAACATTTTGAAATAAAAAATTACTAAATAAAAATATTATATAATAAAATAAAAATATATGAATAAGAAAAATAAACTCATTATATATATAGTAGGAGTAATTAAATATGTCAAAAATTAGGTATTCACATTATGCATATTTCCAAAGAGTCCTCAACCAACTTGTCATTTTTGTATTCTTCAGTTAGGTCATTCAGAATATCTACGTTAAAGCATGAGTAGTCATTTTCCTCATCTATGGAAAATTTCATCATCTTCTTCATGTTGAATACCACTTTTTCATCACCAATTCTAAGCATAAGTTTTCTTCAAAAATATCAAGAATGAATCTCCCGTGGCCTCTATTTCCCCCCAAAATTAGGAAAACTTCATTGATTTCTTACATATTAACCACTATAAAATTCATTGAAAACATAAATTTAATCATTCAAATAATGAAATTTTTTATAATACCTTTATGATTGATGGTAGATTGGTCTTCTAGTTGCAAAGATACTAGAATTGACTTTATTACCCCAAGATCTCCTTTTAATTTCTTGTAAATGGACAGTGTCATAAGATTGATTGAGGCACCTAAATCACATAATGATTTCTCGAATCGAGAACTTCTTATTTCACATGGAATAATGAAACTTTCTGGATCACGACATTTATGAGGCAACTTATTATGAAGAATAGCACTGCAATAAGCATTCAACTTTAGAACACATGTTTCCTTCAATTTTCTCTTGCTAGACAAGATCTTAGAAATTTTAGCATATGCAGGCATCTAAGTGATCACCTCATTGAAAGGAATATTCACATGAAGTTGCTTCAGCATCTCTAAGAACTTATGAAAACACTTGTCAAGCTTCTGTCATTTCACTTTCTAAGGAAAAGTCAATGCAGATATGTGTTTACAATCAATTTTCAATTATGACTTCTCCATTCTTAAGTTCGTTGGACTCCCCTACTACTTTTGACTTCATTATATCTCATCTTGAATCTTTTTTGCTTCACCATCTTTGCTTTAGCAATTATCTTTCTATATTTTTCCACTTCGCAAAGTCATAAACTTCGATTCCTTAATGTTCCTCTATGTATTACTTAGAAGAGTTCCAGGGTGTCTCTAAGATATCTGACTAACAATATGTTCAATTTGCTTTTCTAACTTTCGAATAGAAGCACCTTGACATTCAAAACATCTCATCAACCTTTGTAATGAAAGTCTTTATAAAATCTTCTAGACTTGACTGGTTTCCTTGTTGTTCTCAATGATTTTGTTACCCTTGAGGTGCTTAACCTTGACCTCCAGATTTATTTTGTTGTCATGCATTCAAACTATCATTTGGTGAACTCCATGAAGATTGAGGATGTTTCTTACCCATAAAATTGACGTTGTTGCCTCTCTGATAGGTTCCTCCGTTATAATTACCAATTCCATTCACCTCTTTTTTTGCACTAGTTTCTTGTTGACACTCATGAGTTGGATGTGCATCCCTACAAAAATCACATATAGTCGGTGGTGCCATTTAAGCCTGGGCTATGGTCAATCGTTTAACATCTCTTGCAATAGCTGCAATCTAGGCCTACAATATAGTGTACACATTAATTTGGTGTACCCCGACAATCTTTTTCTTTCTAAAGTGATTGCAGCCTATTGATTAGCATCCTCTGCCAACTCGTTCAGAATTTCAATATCTTCTTCTGGTATTTTTTTTCATAATCAGACCCTCAACTGCATTAATCAATATTCTTCGCTATACTGGTGTCAATTCATCCCAAATATTAGTCAGTTGCATCTAAGGTTCAATCTCATTATGTGGGCATTTTCTCAATAATCTCTTGAACCTTTTCTCCTGCTTCAAACACAGTATTCATATCTAACTGTGTGAAATTACTAATTTCTTTCCGCATTCTTGTTATCTTAGCCTGTGAGAAGTACTTATCCAGAAACTTTGTTGTCATATATTACTGATTGATCCTGTTGGTAAACTCCTTAACTATATTATTGCATCATCTTTCAGTGAAAATGGGAATTCTCTTAAATATATTGCGTCATGTGATGCCCTATAATAAGGAAAGGTATTCATGATTTCATCAAATGACTATTCGGGTCTTCATTTTTCTTTCCTCTAAAAACACAATTGCTTTAGATTGCTTGGAGAATTGTCACAATTCAAAGTACCCTCTAGATGTGACATGATGAATAAGATTTCGAGAGACCCTAAACAAGTCATTTGAGATAAGCATTACATATAAGAAATATGATCTAACAGATATAATCAATAAAAGTTGCATATCATATAAGAAGGCAAAACATAAGTGCAGAATACTAAATTGTGTCTGACATGACATTTCTATCACCATAAGAGTGGTTGGAACGTAACTCATACACCACGTACAAGTCTGAAATGAAAAGACAATAAAAGAAACTTAACATCAATGATATTGTCCTCAGAGCATGAAGACTCACCAATCCAACGTGTTACTAGACCAATCCAAGCTAACTACGAGTGGGAGGAGGAACATCAGACCCTATATTATAAGACAATATAGGCAGAAGTATGCATCAGTACATTAAATGTACTAAGTATGAGAAAATGCATAAAACATGGACATGATCATATGAGGACTTTAAACGTGATATGCATGACCATGTTACTACATAGGAAAAAGAATTTAAGAAATCCATGAATAATAAGCAAGGCCAATGCACACCTTAAAACATAACGATTTTTTTCATAAATCCCTTTAAAGAAAACACTTCTGGAAACTCATTTACAATCAAAACTGACTCAAGAGTAGGGGTTTTGGTATCCGTATCCCTAACCCGAACAAGATTATAAATGCAACCCTTAGAAATCATTTTCCTAGCCTTTAGGCAAGATACAAACTGACCCTTGAGAGCATAATTTCCCTATTTCATTGGAAGCATAACAAGAATGAAGTCAATCCATCTCAAGAATAACATCAAAATCTAGCATATCAAGCTCTATAACATCAACACGAGTGACTCTTTGAGAAACAAAAATAGGGAAATTTCTATGAACTCGTTTAGCAACAATAAAATCACCAACAGAAGTAAAGACAAAAAAAGAATTAGAAATAATCTCATGACCCACATCAAATCTCATGGCCACATAAAGAGTAACAAATGATAATGTAGCATACAAATCAAGTAAAACATATACATCAAGATGAAAGACTTTCAACATACCGGTCAATACACCTGAAGAACCCTCATAATCATGTCGAGTTTGAAGTGCATAAAACCTATTATGAAGAGGAGCACCCAAACCAGAACTACTAGGCTAAGCTTGCCTACCATCACTTCCCTTAGAAGCAAGCAACACACAATAGTTCGTCTTGTGACCACTTTTCCCACAAGTAAATCAACCATCCGTATCGGCTAAGCATTTTACCAAAAAACTCTTACCATGTTTTTTGCAAGCGGGAATAAAATATCCATTTTCACCACTTCCATAAGGCCCAGGGTTAGACACCCTATCATTGTTGAACTTAAGAGCAAGAACAACAGAAGAACCTTGATCGGAGAACTTCTTCTGAAATTGAGAATGACATTGTCCACCGGACTTGGAATGAGAAAAGTCACCATCAACTGCCCTTTCCCTTTTTGACTCCCTATAAATTCTCCTTTATTTTTTTTCCTCTTCAATTTTTTCACCATGTACCATCAAACGAGAGATATCCATCTCCTTGATCAACATGACGGTACGATGCTCCTTGACCACCATTTTAGACACATCCGACATAAACTTACTCATCATTGCTCTAGAGTCGGCAACCATAGTCAGAGCATACTTAGCCAATTGAGTAAACTTCAAAGCATACTCCTTCACACTCATATTTCCTTGATAGAGGTTAATGAACTCAAGCACATTTGCTTCTCTCATCTCAAGAGGAAAGAAACGATCAAGAAAAGCCCTTTTGAATTTCTCCTAATCAAGGGGAGCCGCATCAATATCCCTCTCTTCCTTTCATTGGTTGAACCAAACTTGAGAAACACCCTTGATTTGATAAGCGGTTAATTTTGCCTTCTCTACCATTGACATTTCCACAATCTCCACTATCTTATAGATCTCATCAATGAACTCTTAAGGATCCACATTAACTTTTGAACCATGAAACATCGAGGGATTCATCCTAGTGAATCCCCTCACCCTTATCGATTCACTTCCATACCCACATTTGGGTTCACGAGAGCAATACCTTCTCTATTAGCTTAAGTAGTCATAGTTTGAGCCAACACTTGTAAAGTGGCTCGAAATTCAGCATGAGTCACTTGTTCGGCCAAAGGATCGACCGGCACTTAAGAAACCTCGGGCTCCATATTCCTTCTTGTGTTAGCTCTTCGAGGAGGCATATCTTGAAAAGTATCAGAAAAGAGTTAGGAGAAAGACCCTTATAGAGATGAATTTTATGGCACGAATTTAGAGTAGTGAAAGAAGTGAAATTTTCAAAACGTCTTGTAGCATCCTATACATAAATGTGGCACGGTTCACACTCATGAACAAAACTTTACTCGAGATGGCTTGTCAAATATCCTAGAATCTTTCCAAAACATGATGTTTTGAATACCAAGTTTGTCATGACCGAAAGTACCTGCTACATGTGGCATGGTTAATAAGATCCCGAAAGACCCTAAACAAGCCACTTTACATAATCATTACGTAAAATAAATACAATCTAAGAGATATAATCAATAAAAGTTTCATGTCATATAAAAATGCAAAATATAAGTGCGGAATACTAAACTGTGTCTGAGCCTTTCTATCATCATAAGAGTGGTTGGGGCGTAACCTATAGACCACATACACCTCTAAAATAAAAGGATAATAAAAGAACTAAAATATCAATGGTCTTGTCCTCGGAGCATGAGGACTCACCAATCCAATATAATCCAAGGTAGGTGTAACGACCCTAAAAATAAACTAGTGAAACTAAAGCCTCACATGTGAGTTTGGAGTTGAGAACTTGATGAAATGATGAGAAATGACAGTGACGTCCGGAAACTAGTCGTTCGAACTAGTGAGTTGTAAGGGTCTTGTCGTTGAAGTTTGGAGTGTTGTTTAAGGACTTAAGGGGTTGATTAGCTAGTTGATTAATCACCTTTATAAGCTAGCAAGACCTTAAGCTAGGTCATGAAATCATTTAGAACCGAGACCCTCAAAACAGTCCCCTAAAAACAGTTTTTAGTTTTAAGTTAGGAGTGAGGGTCAACTTTAAATGGTCATATCTTTTACCTCAAAATGAATTAGGTCGACCATTACCTATCCAATTAAAGGTATCTGAGTCCTCTTTCCAACGCCACCGAGTTTGCCCAATTC
>NW_006238961.1:1302352-1318882 GCF_000226075.1 Solanum tuberosum | reverse complement strand
AGGACAAGACTTTTCTATTCTAATTTTATGATAAGGTTCTTGTAATAGACTTAATAGACTTCTTTTGATTGTAAAGGGCCGTGTCCCTACTTATGTTTTGTGATTGTGTCTAAGATGGCCATGTGAGACTTAGACTTCCGCTGTGTGTTTTTTGAAGTTGTTTTAATGAAGCTTGAATGTTTGGATGTAAATAAGTTTTTAATTCCGCACTATTATCATTATTGAATGCAATGAATGACTATATGGCTTGTATAAGACCCCTTCGGGGTCGAATACGCCTTGTTACGACTTGGGGGTGCTCCCGGGTCGTGACAGTAGGCACGAGGGGGAAAAGGAACGTCAGATCCTATATTATAAGACAATATAGACACATGTATGCATTAGTATATTGTATGGAGAAATGTATAAAACTTGGACATGAGCATATGAGGACTTTAAATGTGATATGCATGACCAAGTTATAACATAGTAGACAGCCTTTAAGAAATTCATGAATCATAAAAAAGGTCAATGCACACTTTAAAATATAAGGAAATCTTTCATAAAAACCTTTGAATAAAACATAATTCAGTTATGGAATATTTATCGTTAATCGATAAAAAGACCATGTGAGTTATAACATGGAATTCGATGATGTAACCCTTACACTGAAAAGGGAATTCTATTTGCCAAGGTAGAATCCGTAACTTTCATTTATAATTGCTATTGTAGACCCTCATATATGTCATTTAAGATAATCCTACAGGTGCACATAGTCCGGGACAAAGAGATTGCTTCTAGAGACCCGTTCTCTACTAACAAGAGAGCTTCCATCTCAAAGTCTTCTCAGTTCTAAGTTAATTCTAATGGAAAATACATAATCATATTCATATCAAAAAACTTGGAAGGGAACAATTAAACTACCAGTCTAATCATAAGTCATCATAGAGTAGCTCCTTTTAAATCACGATTTCATAAATTTTTCATATCAGACACTTACCTTTCTAAGCATATAAATCATGATTTCATTTATATGTGAGAAAACCTTTCAAAAATCATTGATACTTTTCTCTAAAGCATCATTAGTCATAAAACAACTTTTCCATAAAACATGCATAGCTTTCATATTCATAATTCATAACTCCATAAGTTTTGTTCATAAATTCATAGTCAAAATCAAATGTAAAGCATGAATCTATATGAAATCAATTGAAACCCGTATAATTGAATCAAATCGTGTATAGTAAGATTGAAAATAGACAATTGAATCATAATCAATAAGATCCATGGAGATTTGCATGAAACCCTAATGAAATTGGGTGAAATTGAACTTGGGGATTAATATTCCTTTGGGACCCAATGGATGAAAGTGATCCATTGGTGAATTTTCACATACCTTGATATCAAATCCTAGAAAAGCAAGAGAAAGAAGACCTTGAATATTGAAACCTTAACTTTTCTCCTTGAGTTTGGAGAGAACCGGAGAGGATGAAATTAGATGAGAATTGGGGTTTTGAAAGAATGGGAGGGTTTAGGTAGTTTAAGGAATTGAAAGTCAGTTGTAGGACTTAGAAATAGAGTCAAAACGACATAGTATATGCATTAAATTCATAGGAAAGGACCCCAAGTACCCTCATGAAATAACTGTCGGACAGACCTACAGTTGGGGGTCTATGATCCGTCCTTCTAAACTGTAAATCCTCAACTGGAGCTTGAAAATCTGATCAATTTTCCACGAGTTAACTTTACGACCCATCATCTGGTCTACGATCCGTAGACCTTATCCATAATCCTCAAGTTACCAAAATCTCCTAAGTTTAAAACACCATCTCACGATTACACTTCACAACCCTTAAAGAAAGTCACGACCTATAGGTCCTACCCGTGGATCATCATTCCATCAAATTTACTAAGTGCAGAATTCTTGTAAGAGCGTCGTCTACGACCCGTAGTTCATTCCACGACTCATCTTGCTAAATCGTAACCCATCATCAGAGATTTGTCATTTCTCGAAAATCTTACCCAGTGTCTACAAGACCCTTTCTATGACCCATAGGAAACTCTATGACCCGTAGGTCGATTCATAGCACCAGATTCCTGCAATATTTTCTCAACTTTTCAATTCAAACTAAAATTCTGATTTTCGAGGTGTTACAAGACTACTATGCTTGATCTCAAACTTTTTAGTTGCAATAAGAGGACATCTCACACTAGACTCCATTCCATTGTAGTTTGGCTTTGCATAATCTCCCAACAATCTCCCTACCTGACCATTATTTTGGTCCATTTTATCTTCCATATTAGTAGGTGGGAAATTGTTCCTCCGATTATCATTTTTTTGGTGTTCAACATCATCTTTTACTTCAGGTAGGCGATTCAAATTAACAGGGTATAGTGGGTCATTCAAAGTCATGTTTTCAATATTACTAGCCATTGTGTTATGACTCTTAAGACTTTACTAAAACTCTCTCTGCAAGTTCCTTCTTAAGAAAGTGTAGAGCTCTTTCCAACTCTAGGTTGTATTTAATGATTTCTTTTAAGGAAAACCATTTCATATACTTGATTTGTGGTTTAGTACCTATTGCCTACGATAATAGCAAACCTGAGATGTTAACTAAAACAAAATAAAAAATTAAAATCTGAATAAATACACAAAGCTCTATCAAATACTACTTCTTATCAATCTCCAGGAACGACGCCAAAATTTGACGAGAACAAAACACAATATATCTATATGATTTGCTGGTCAAAGATAGTATGGTAAAATATCGTATCAACATGGATTGATTTAAGTAAAAATCAATATAACTTCTTTCAGTATTATCCAGATAGTCAAATCTTGAGAGTAGTGTGGTAAAATCACTATGTTAAAAAATATAAATTAGTTTAGCACTGATTAGGCAAAAAAACTTTAGATAAATATCAAAAACTCTGATTATCAATTATAGAAATTAGGGACACACACAATATGATAGGATGGTTATAGATCTAAATCTATGAAATAGTTCAAGGTTCACAAAGAAATATTCCTGCTTCTTATGAAGACAAAAGTTGGTTACTATTCCGATCAATAACTAAAACTCTTCTTTCGAATGAATTTGACTTCCAATAGACTAGTAATGTAAACAAAGTAAGCATGTGCACAGATGTACCGGAATGGCTAGTTCTAGAAAAGCTTCTTGCGAATACTTTCTAACTCCAATACTTAATAACAATTCTCAAACTCTTTCGATTACTTTCATAAAACTATCAATCAAGATTTGAACCATAAGATGAAAAGATAATGATCAAGACACTTTTTTTTCGATCAAATTCAAAAGAATAGCTAACTTTTCAAAATCAATATGAATACCAATTCACGGTTCTACGCATCCGAACAAAAGCATGATCTAATAGTAGCAACCAGTGGCGGAGCCAGGATTTTCGTGGAGGGGGTTCAACATATAAAGAAGTAAATAAAAAAATGGAGCAAAACGAATCGGGGAAGAAAAAAATTATCCTTAATCTGTTAAATTTAATTTGCCTTGTCAAGCCGCGTTTAACTTTGTTTCCTACTTTTACCCTGCTTCATTGATTTTCTTTTTTTAAAAAGTGATTTTTTTTCTTTTATTTTTTTATTGTTTTACTTTATTTTGAATTATTAAATAAATTAAATTCGTGTTCATTCAATCATATGTTACTTTAAAATTGTTTGATACTCTTTACAAACGTGTGGGGATTGAGTTACTAATATTATAATGCATATTAAAAGGATAAATAAATGGCATCGCCAATTTTTTGTTCATTTATTCAATTAATAAGGTTTTCAATCGGTGAAAAATAAAAGAAGAATAATCAAATAAATGTAGTTTACATCTCTCTAGAATAGAAATGAAAAAATGAGAAAAAAATATCATGAATAATCATGCCTTTCAAATTTGTTCGTTCGATTAAATTTAGTGTAACTTATCTTTAAAATATTTTTTCTCTATCTCAAATTCAAGTTTAAGAATAATTGACAGTTTTTTAAAAAGTTCCTTTGAATTACTATATAAAAAAAGAGTTACGTAAAAATAAAATGAGCAATAGAGATAAAAAGAATAAAATACAAAAAATGAAAATAATGTGCCTAATTCCCTATATTCAAACAAATGAATATTGAAAAGGAGAAATAACATTGAAAAAAATAAGCCCAAAAAATAATAATAAAGCTCCAGCCCAAAAATATTGAGCCCATCTCAGCCTAGCTATTTGATTTTCTAAATGAAGAAAAGAAAAAGAAGTGTTGCCGTGCGGAATCGAACCCAAGGCGTCCAGGCAAATTCTTGAACACCCTTAACCACTGAGCCAGCCTCTTTACTTATATTAAGGGGGTTCATTTTAATATATATACACATGAAAACAGAATTTGACCTTATATATACGGTGTAATTTTCCGACGAAGGGGGTTCGGGTGAACCCCCTTGCCACCATGTAGATCCGCCCCTGGTAGCAACACTACATATTGTCCTTGCCCTGTTTAGAATTTACTCCATAATAATAAAAAAATTCACAAAAATATAGAAAAAACTAGAAGATATTACAAACAACTCTTAATTCCAACTTTCATTTTGGATTAGAGTTGTGTACCTTTCTTCGTTCTTCGTTCTTGTTCAAGCTCTTTGTGATTTAGCTGCCTTACCGTCTATTGAGTGTTTTGAGTCATAAGAAAAAGCATGTTTCTCTACGTAAGTGGAGTTAGAATAAGCATATGATTTGGACATTGGAGGGTAAATTTTTTGTTCAAACATAATATAATTTTTTAATTCTATATTGGGAATAATCAGTCTTTTCTACTATTTATCTTGGTGGAGAGTATTATATGAGATAAGTATTATATTTTCTTGCAATTGATGATTACAAAGATCTCCAAAATAAGATTCTGAAAGAATTTTTTTTTTTTTAAATATTCAATCTATTCATACTTGTAAGTTTTAGAATGATTTCCTTCTTACTCGTTAGAGATGTTCAACCGTTATCATTTGTTATTGGTGTTAGAAGTGCAGAACAAGATAATAAGTGATTACCAAGTTTATTTTTAAGCGGAAAAGTCGAATACCTAGGAAATTCTTGTTTTAGATCCATGAAGTGTTCAAAAAAATGCCCTCACGAAACACATTGTCATCGACTTATGGAAATGGCTTCAAAATCCACCCAACAAGTATTATCTCAAGGCTTCTTTTTTATGACTTTATCTTTCAAATCAAATTGACGTCCACTAATGTATTTGAGATTTAGGTGTGCGGTTCTTTTAGAATTTTTATGTTCAATTACTAAATATCTTTATTTAATAAATATTCTCATAACAATCCGACACTTTACTTCAATTATATAGCTATTGATAAAAACAAGACAAATGACCTTGAATAATTGTGATTATTCAATTGTACTATCTACAATTACATAGTTAGATAATAATGTCCATCAAATATTGATTGTAGTTTAGTCATTTTAAGTTCAGACTATATTACCTTTTAACTATTCAGTAATTTGTTCAATTATTATGATCATGTGACATACTTGTGATCTTCCAAAGCTATTTTAACACTTTTTTCTAAGCATAATTGAGAGATTTGCTCAACTATTTCTCTTTTCATGATCTTTCTACCTTCACATCGGGCTTTTTCCACCGTTAATTCAAGTCAATCCCTCCAGAGTTTCATCCTTACAAGTTAGTTGAATAATTAATTAACTTATTTTTATCGAAGAAATTGGTGGAAATTGAAGCAAAAAGTCCTAAGCCCCCCTTTCTCTTCTCAAGAACGAAGTTGTAGATTAATGAACGGTTTTGAGACCTTTCCCTCATTAAAGTCGCAGTGGTCTCGCCATAGCGGGACATAACCCTCTTTAGAGGCTTGCATGGAGATAGAAAGTCAAAATTCTTCCCCCAAAGCCTACATTTCACAACGCACCTTCGAATCTTGGCTTTCTATACTAATTCCTTCACGCTAAGTCTGATATCGGGAGTTCTACATATCCAAATTCACTTTCTGAAGGTCCCATGAATTTCTTAATGTCTTAGCTACTAGAAGACATGATCCAAACTTAGACATACCATCCAATGCATTCCCGGATTGTCTAGACCTCAGCGCGCTCGGATTTCGTTTGAGATTGCACATGGCCTAAAAATTTCAAGTCACTACACAAAATATTTCCCGACCTAAAACTTTCACCATTGGTCTACCCATAACGATCGAAAGGGATCGTTACACTGTCATTTCTATAGTCGGAGTTGAACCTTCCAACGCATCTTGAATTAGGGCATTAACATCACACTCATCCTTAATTATCATATTATGCAGTATAATCCACTAAATTTAAGATTTAAAATTATTATTATAAAGTATTGCATAAAACTAATTAAGTTTCTAGAGACTTGATTAAAAATATATAATATGTTAAATTATAGTTTTATATAATAAAAATAATAATAAATGATTTGGTGTCAATGAATAGTGTCCCACCAAATTTTGTGTGACACTATTCGCACACCAATACAGTATTGAGTTAGAGTTCAAAAAACTGAATTTTACATCAAAATATATAGAATTTGATATTAAAAAAATAATGTTGAATTGGAGATGGTTTTAAAATAATCCCCACAAATCAATCTAAGTCAGGAGAAATTTAATGTATTAATAGCTGTTTGGTCGAAACTTAAGTGTATGTTTGTTGACACGTAATAACATGCGCAATAGAAATTCAGATTAATGATCAACTTACTCTTTAATTTTTGCGTGAATTTGATTTGAATTCTTCAAACTTTTTGAAATAAAAATATCTTTGAATCCCCAATACAGTGGTAATATTTATTTAAAGGAAAAGAAAAAAACAAAATTGTAGCCAAAATGATGACAACCTTTGTAATGTACCCACAAATTCAGTGACTACATTCCAAAAACAGTAGAATCACTACTTGTTTGCGTCAGCAGCATAACGTTGGCCTTGGGAAGCGTGTCTGGTAGCTGTATACTGGGTCCCACTTCCGAGAATCAACAGGCTCGGAAATCTGGATAGGTTAGGATCCGAACCTATAGATCTTCCGAGGCTCAATCTAACACGTGTTTAAATCTTATTGGTAACAAACTTATTCGAAGAATTTCTGATATTCTCCATTCTTTTTTTGTTCTACTCTGCGTTCGTTCTAATTTCATGTGATTTTTTTTTTTTTGAATTCGTTAAAAAAATAATTGTTATTTTATTATAATTTTAAATAACTTAATTTAAAATTGTACTTTTACCTATAACCCTCAAAACATATAAGGTCTTATATCAGATGCCAAGTTTCAAAATTCGTTTTTTAAAACTTTGTATTGAATTAAATGGGATGGAAGGGGTACATTTTTTAGTCCCACTTGAAAAAGTATGTTTCTTTTTATTTTTAATATTTTTTTAATTTTAGCTTTTCACGTGACATATAAAATTACAAAATAAAAAAATTTAAAATCAATTTAATGTAATAGCACAAAATTTTAAAGATAAATTAAAATAATAATTATTTTAAAGGGTAGAGAACACATTTGTTGTTGCTTTGATTCGTAAATGACAATATTATCCTCGCACTTCTCTATGGAACCAACAAAATTGAGGAAATCAGAAACTCAAGCTACAAAATGGCTTTATTATTTCTTTGGAATATGAAGAACTTTTAAAAAAAATAAAAAATGAAGAAAAGGTAATTGAGAAATTATTTAATCCAAATAACAAATAATAATATTTCAGACCTTTTTTTTCGAAGTGCGATATTTTGACTAAATTACTGTTTATATATTGCTCAAAATGAATGATAATTGGTGATAAGACTTTTTGAAATTTTGTATAGGTCATTCACTAGAGTAAGGTTAAAAATCACCATCTTCTTCAATTTTTTTCTAAAATAAATACTTACTTTTCAATTAAATTCGTTTGACTAAAATGATAATTGAAATAGATAGGAGGTTATATTCCCTTCCGATGGTGGATTCAGGATTTCCATTAAAGGGGGTTCAAAAAAAAAATTGTGCCTGAGATTTGATCTTGGAACCTCAAGATGAGTTTTGAACCTCTTGACCACTAAGTCACTCTCTAATCTTACATTTAGGAGGTTCAAAATCAATATCTAGACATAAAAATTCTTTAAAATACCTTAAATATACAATGTAATTTTTTGACGAGGGGGTTTACTCAAGGTCTGCCCCTGCTTTCTTAAATGTCTTTCTTACTAAAAATAGATGTTCCTAGATATTCCATCCGTCCATCTTTACTTGTCTACTATACTATTTTGAGATGTCTAACAATACTTGTACACTTTATAAAACCAATGAATAATTTATCATTTTGTGTCTATTTTATCCGTACTATTAAATATTATTTAACTTTCAATGTTTAGATGACTTATACTCCAGCCGTCCAACACTAGTTGTCCACTATACTATTTTAGAATATCCAACAATACTTGTCAACTTTATAAAATCAACGGCAAAGGGTCAAATATACCCCTGTACTATATGAAATAGTTTAAATATACCCCTAGTTATACTTTCGGGCTAAATATACCCCTCCCGTTATACTTTCGGGATAAATATACCCTTATGACTAATAGAGGACACATGTACGACTGAGATTAAATGAACTATTCAATTTAAACTAAATCAAATTCGAATATAACCCGCCCCGACCCAATAACTTAACCTGACCTAATATGTAACACTAACCCACCCAATTTGTCTTTCAAACAAGAAAACTCAATGGGCGATTGAGTTCTTGCACTTCAGCAACGTCTGCAATTTGGAGCCTCTGCTTCACAAAGATTTTTGCTCAAAATGTATGATTTCTCAATTGAATGCAGCTACGATTAAAGTTGATACTATGAACACGAAGTTAGATGCAATTAAGATTGAAAGAGATAACTTGAAGGAAAAACTGCATGCAATGAAGGCTTCAACCAATTTTGAAGTAAACAAATCAAAGATATTGGAAGATAAAGTGAAGAAGATGAAGACGTTAATTATGATTTTGTGTGCTCTTTTTATTGGGTATGTTGCCTTGCGGGTGATGAAGTGATGAATTAGTGAACTTGTGTAAAATATTAGGTGAAGTCTCCTGATTTTTTTTAATGTACTGTTGATAGTCAAGATCAACTCATGGAATTTTTCTTGATTTTTTTGTAATATATTGTTGATAATCAAGCTCAACTCATGGTAATGTTCCCCTGTTATGTTGGTTATGTAATTTCAAAAATATTATTATCATTGACAAGGCCCTCAAGCCTAAAGACTACTGCTTATGGTCACTTCGGTCGTGATGACGCTGACTTCACCTGGGAGACTGTCAAGGACCTCAAACCTAAAGCTTGAGTACAAGTTCCCACTCACAACTTCGCCTACCTATATTCTTGTGCCTCTTGTTGAGCAAAAATCTTTGGAAGCAGAGGCTCCAAGTTGCAGACGTTGCTGGAGTATAAGAACTCAATCGCCCATTGGGTTTTCTTGTTTGAAAGACAAATTGGGTGGGTTAGTGTTACATATTAGGTCGGGTTAAGTTATTGGGTCGGAGCGGGTTATATCCGAATTTGATTTAGTTTAAATTGAATAATTCATTTAATCTCAGTCGTACACGTGTTCTCTGTTAGTCATAAGGGTATATTTAGCCCGAAAGAATAACATGAGGGGTATATTTAGCTCGAAAGTATAACTAAGGGTATATTTAAACTATTTCATATAGACAGGGGTATATTTGACCCTTTGCCGTCAAATCAATGAATAATTTTACACTTAGTTCCTATTACCCTTATCATAATTTTAGTCATTTCTCTATTACATTATTCAAGACATTGTATTTATTTTATTCAAAGGGTGATAGAGTTAAATTATTACCCTTCTGTTTATAGTTTCTTAAGAAGTGTGCAAAGTCAATAGGAGACAAGTATTGTTGGACAGAAATAGTATTTAATATGGGCACTTGGTAAAATTATATCTATCATTTAGTGCTTCTTAATCCTTGTGTCAAGTCAATAGTTGACAACTATTATTGGACAAGAGGAACACTTGTCTTTTCATAAAATCAACGCATAAATGACAATCTTCTTCCCATTTTACTCTTGAGAACTACTCCATATGTCCCTAATTACTTGTCCATTTTTACTTATTCATTTTGACAAATCAAGAAAAAATAATTTATTTTAACCTATTATACCTTCAATTAGTTGATTTTGAAAAAGGTAGAACTTCTTGAAAATCTTAAATTTTCAATTCATTCACTTCATAATTAATATGGGTAAAATGGTAAACTCGCTATGACAATCATTGTTTTGTTAATAGGTGTGTCAATTTAAAAGTGAACAAGTAATTAGGGACAGAGTGAATATTATCATTGAAAGTATAAATTTGACCAACATAAAAAATTTATTCATGTTCATTGATCAAATTAATTAATCAAAATAAAATTAATTCATGTCAATTATTGAAAACTTGACTTTAAGAAAATACTAAATAAAAATACAATGATAAACTTATCTCGTTTCTTAAGAGACATAAAACTTAAAATAATAACATACAAATAGAATGGATGAAGTATTAATTAACTTCCAGCCTTTTTGGTATTTTGGCATCAATCTTTAATTATAATGTGTCATTCCTTTTAAGAATTGTAATAGGATAGATGAATATTTTTGCCTTTTATGAAAGATTACAAGTTAACTTTTTGAAAATGCCCTAGAATTGGATAAACTACATACATACATCACTACCATATATATTATATTTACCTCTAGTTTAAAATAATCACACATACTATTACTTTTAATATTTATACCATATATTTTAAAAGATTTAATCAGATACACAAATCTCTTAAATAAGGAATTGAATAATTATCTTAAATCTAAACTCCTCAATTAATGGTCCATTAACAAGTCAAATTCTCTTCTTTTTTTTCACACCTGTCGTTTCCTCCATATCCTCGCGTCCACCAGCCCTCCTTCTTCCTTAATTCATCTTCTCCCTCTTTCTTCCTTCATCCTCTCATACATGTTTGCATGTTCAAATCAACATTATACACATATGTTTGTTTTTATTATTTTATTATTTTCACGTATTTTGATTTTGTATTTGAGTTAGAGTTCATAATGTTCTAAAGTTCAATTTAAAAAAAAATTACATATTAGGTTTTATATTTTTGATTTTGTTGTTTCTCAAACACTTTAATGGTTGAACATTCCCAAAATCGGATGATTCTCGTTAAATGTACTACACATTAACAATACTATACTAAATAAAACAACTTTTATTTGTTCATTTTCACTCATGAATTTCTCATTGTAGGGACTGACTCTTCATCCGCCAACATTCAAGTCGAGAATAGATCTAAGTATAGGAACGACCCAATCAAGATGAAAGAATTACGCCAAGCTTTAATTAACAGAAAAAATACGCCATTAGATGCACATCAAGTGCAACAATGTTGGATACACATCAGATGTACATGTATTTAGTTAAGAGTTCATGTATCTGAGTTAAGATTATATGTATATATGAGAAAACAATTCAGATCCTTAAAGAAAGGGAGAATTTTGAAATTTTTAACTTTTTTTTGGATTAATGATAAGACAAATACTGCACAGTCATGATTTGTTTCTAAATTTGTGTGCTTCAATTACATTTCATATTTAGATACACATAATTATATGTGTATTTACTATGTATCTGAGATACATAATTTTGAATATAATGTATGAAATTGATACTTGATACATCAAATTAATAATATATACATATAAAAGATATATGAAATTAAAATTAGATCATATAAATAGATACATGAAATTGATACTAGACACATATAACAAATACACAAAATTAATATTAGATACTTCTATGATACATATGAATGTACTTGTATGATACTTATGTATCTAAGTGTTTTGTTTGTTGGATACCTCATATATTGATAATAGATACATCAAATTAATGAATTTTATCATTTTAAGAGTAATAAAATGAAATTAATCAAATTGCATGACCAAAATATACATGTTTTTGTCTTTTATTAATAATATTAACGAATTTATTATTTCAAATAATAATAAAATGAAATTAATTAAACATAGAGACACTCCTTGATTTTCGCTTTATATTAAGGAAATCAGTTACAACCAATTAATTTAAACAAATAAAATATGTATCTCGATTTTAAAATTCGGCAGATATATGTATCTCACGGATTCAAACTCATGTATCCTAAGTATAAAATATGGTAGAGGAAGTAATATTTAAAACTATCGAGAATCTAAGTAATTAGGTGAGATTTACGTCAATTGTTCCAAATGCTCTCTCTATTTCATATTTAACTTGATTCCAATGCACATTTATTAAGAAGATCATTCAAGAACATACTTTTCACTATTGCCCTTTTTGAAATCATAAATATAATTTTATAAGTAATGTAATTCATCTCCTAGAAAATATAAAAATAAATGAACGAAAAAGTATGGAAAAAATTTCAAACATCCCTCTTGAACTTTGAACAATGAAAAAGACCCTCAAAAATTAAGCTAATATGAAATAGAGGGAGTACTAACTAATAAGTATTTCCTTCGTTTCATTTTGAATATGAACAAACATCATTCTTCAATAACACTATTTTTTTTTTGTCAGAAAGACGTAAATAGCATATAACCAAAAAAGTTTACAGGGTCATAGGTTGTGGCTGTGTGACTACAGAAACAACCGAACTAGCAGATGATGTATAACATTGTTAACTTTTGTTTTCTCTGATCTATTTTAGTTGATGTATTTATTAAAATATACGACTCAAGATAATTAGTATTATATTAGAAAATCAAAATATAATTTATGACATGTCGCTACTTTTAGAAAATATTTGGAACAGAGAGATAATAATTTTTCAGCTTTATCTTAACTCAAGAATTATGAAAGAGATCATATGGTAAAAAAAGTATTAAATTAAGATTAAATAAGAAATAAGAATAATTTAATTAAATTATATTCAGTTAATATTCTTTTAAGAGACGTAAAAAAAAAAGATTAGTGTTATGAAACTATATAAAACAATAAGAAGAATGAAGTAGGGAGAAGAAAAAAGACTTCTTATTCCTCTTGAAGTATATTTATTCACAAATCTGATTTACAATGAAAGAAAATTCCTTTATTTATAAGAAAACCTGACTTGATCTCCAGATAGAATTCCTAACTTTTCTTCAAAAGACTTCACATAATAGAAATTCACTATAATGCAAATATGTTTATAACAATGAGTAAAATGAATTGATGGCTGAAAGTATTTAATTTTTCTTAAAATAAAGCAGCGATTTGGCCAACTCACAGTTTGCACATTAATTACACCATCATGGAGTTGTTACAATAATCAATATAGGTTTGAGTAGATTTGACTGGTACTGTTTTTTTTAAGTTAAAAAACACAATGAATAATTAGTAACAAGATTCAAGTGTAGACAACATGTAGCTGTACTAGGCTGTCAATGTTTGTGTGTAAATTTGCTTAATGTCCACACTACAAAATAAATTAATTCTTTGTGCTAACATTTTAAATGGACGGCGTTCTCAAATCAATGCGTTCTTTTATTCGTTTTGTGTAAATTTTTGTCGCTGAAAAATTACAATTGCGACAAGTATTTGTGTGGGGGTTACGATTCTTATAATATCTTAAAGACAAAGACACAGTCCTTTGGTTCTTCTACTCACAATAGTCGACTCAAAGACTACTTTAACTTATTCTTGAATTGATGCAATGTTTGTTGTTGGAATTTCGTCATGAGAATGCAGAGCCAAACTTTACTCACAAAAGTTTTGATATGGAAACTTGCGGGCTGCGGCGCAACCTATATTAACATAACGTATGATGTCATGTAGCTAATATATAATATTATACATAATGTCTCAATCTTGTATAAAAGTATATAAAATGTGCTTATACATAAATATGAGCTAAATCAAATATAATATTTTATATTGAAGTACGTGACGTAAGCATTCTCTCCCAGTAGATATAGAGTGTAGTTTTTCCCACAATTTGCTCTCTTTGACCTTATGAAGACCCCTAATTATAATTGCAGGGGATGAAGTATGTGCTTAATTGGTTGATCCATGTCATTTGAACACTTGACGACATCTGATTAGTTCTTATATTGACTTGACATACTACGTCACTAATGAACGTAGCACAATTTTACTGATCCTTGACTTAATTTGACGTGCCATGGCATTTGACATACGACCTAAACTTTGGGCTAATGGAGCGAGCTCATTATATAAAATCCAGCAAAATAGACTAACGCAATTGAATTGTTTTTTTATTAATTCCATCCATGTTGGATTTAAGCAATAAACTCAATTATATATATTAGCCCATAAAAAAATGATCCAATAATTCATTACATAATATCCCCCCTGAATGGCGTAATAATCTATATCTATATATATATAAAGGAGGAAATGGAAAATCTGATGTGGCATAGTTCTTTGATCAGAATTTCTAATTATCTTTTTTCTCAGACTTTTGAGATTTTTCTCTTTATTTTAGGATTTAAAATATTATATTAAATTAATGTTGATCTATTTATATTATTCTTTAGTATTACTATTGATATAAATGTAGCAATCAATGTAATAATTATTGAAAATTAGTTGGTTTCTTCTTCATTGAAATATAAGCGTTATTATCTTTCTTTAATTAGACCTAATTATGTGATCATTTAATTAATTATTAATCAGTTTTATTCTTTAATTTTTTTCCACCTTTTTAATACGTGTATAGACAAAGCATACATACCCATATATAGGATATTCTTTACCATACTAATTAGCTTTTCTCCTAAAATTATTTTGTTTTCCTTGTATTGTGTATGTTTCTATAAGAAAATGTAGAAATTAATGTAGTAATTAAGAAATTAATGCACTTCTTCAACATGGAGACGTGAAATACTGGATGAACCGTTGCTAACTCTTGGGGTAGCTCCAACTCATAAGCTACATTACCAATCCTTTTGGATACTCGATAAGGTCCAATATACCGGGGACTAAGTTTCCCCTTCTTACCAAACCTCATAACACCCTTCATGGGTGAAACTTTTAGATATACCCAATCATCTACTTCAAACTCTAGCTCCCTTCTCCTAACATCAGTGTAAGATTTCTGACGACTCTGCGCCGTTTTCAACCTCTCTTGAATCACTTTCACCTTCTCCATAGCTTAATGAACCAAATCTGGTCCTATCAACCCTGCTTCACTAACTTCAAACCATCCAATATGAGATCTGCATCTTCTCCCATAAAGAGCTTCATAAGGAGCCATTTGGATGCTCGAGTGGTACCTATTGTTGTAAGCAAACTCAATGAGAGGTAGGTGATCATCCCAATTCCCTTTGAAATCAATCACACAAGCCCTCATCATATCTTCTAAGGTCTGAATAGTCCGCTCTGCTTGCCCATCTATCTGAGGATGAAAGACAGTACTTAAGTTCACCTTTGAACCCAAGCCTTTTTGGAATGACTTCCAAAACTGTGCAGTAAACTGCGCACCTCTGTTTTGAAATAATGGAGACCGGAACCCCATGAAGTCTTACCACCTCTTGAAGATATAACTTAGCATAGTCTTCTGCCGAATGAGTGGTCTTTACCATTAAAAAGTGGGCTGATTTTGTCATTCTGCCGACAATCACCCAAATAGAATCATGCTGCCTGCAAGACCTTGGTAAACCTGTGATGAAGTCCATATTAATCATCTCCCACTTCCATTACGGAAGTTCTATATTCTGAGCCATACCACCGGGCCTTTGGTGCTCTTACTTTAACTTGTTGGCAATTTGGACACTTAGCAGCAAACTTTGCAATGCCTTTCCTCATACTATTCCACCAATACACCTCTCTTAAGTTGCGATACATCTTTGTGGAACCCGGATGAATGGAATATCTGGAGCTATGAGCTTCCTTCATGATCCTCTCTTGGAGTCCATCCACCATTGGTACACACAATCTACCTTGATATCTCAATACACCATCTCCCCCTTGTTCAAAAGCTAGTACTTTTTGCTTATGAACATTTGCCTTCAATTCAAGCAAATTTGGATCTTGGTCTTGCTTTTATTTCACTTCTGACACTAATGAAGATTCAACCCCATTCATCACCACTACTCCTCCTTATATGGAATCCATTAGTCGAACTCCTAAGCGTGCAAGTCTATGCACATCTTTTGCTAACTCTCTCTTTTCTTCCTCAATATGGGAGGTACTACTTATAGACAACCTGCTTAAAGCATCAACAACAACATTAGCCTTACCTGGGTGGTAAAGAAGACTCATGTCATAATCCTTGAGTAATTCTAACCACCTCCTATGTCTGAGATTAAGCTCTTTCTGAGTGAACACACACTGAAGACTCTTGTGATTAATGAATACATCTACATGAACACCATATAAATAATGACGCCATATCTTCAAAGCAAATACTATAGCAGCCAACTCTAAGTCATGGGTTGGGTAGTTCTTCTCATGAACTTTCAACTGTCTGGATGCATAA
>NW_006238961.1:1291791-1301842 GCF_000226075.1 Solanum tuberosum | reverse complement strand
AAGAGGATACTTATTCTTGATGGTAACCTTATTCAACTGGCGATAGTCTATACACATCCTAAGGGAACCATCTTTGTTTCTCACAATTAAGACCGGAGCGCCCCAAGGTGAGAAACTTGGTCGAATGAAACCTTTATCAAGGAGATCTTTCAATTGTTCTTTTAACTTTTTCAACTCTGCTGGTGCTATTCTATATGGTGGAATAGAGATAAGACGAGTATCTGAAAGAATGTCTATGCCGAAGTCTATTTCTCTTTCAGGAGGGACTCCGGGTAGATCATCTGGAAAGACTTCTGGAAACTCTTTTACTATAGGAACTAACTGAATGAGAGGTATCTCAACACTAGAGTCATTTACTCGGACTAAGTGATAGATACAACCCTTAGAAACGAACTTTCTCGCCTTAATGTGTGAAATGAAATGACCCTTAAGCACTACTGAACTACTACTCCTCTCTATAACTGGCTCATTAGGAATCTGGAACTTGACAACTCGAGTTCTACAATCTATTGACGCATAACAGGTATGAGGCCAGTCCATACCAAGAATGACATCAAAATCTACCATGTCTAACTCAATTAAATCAACCATGGTACTCTTGTGATTGACGAAGATGGGACAATCATGATAGACTCTCTCTGCTAGAATAGACTCACCAACATGTGTAGAAACACTGAATGGTTGACTAAGTTCCTCAGGAATATCATCAAAATTCATAGCAACATATGGAGTTACAAAAGATAAACTCGCTCCTGGGTCTAGCAAAACATAAACCGTAAAGTCAATGACTTGGATCATATCAGTGACAACATCTGGCGAATCCTCTTGCTCTTGGCGACTATTGATAGCATACAAGCGGTTTGTTCCTCCGCCGATCCCGAAAGTAGCTCCTCTAGGTGCAGCTCTATCTGGTGGAGCAACTGAACAAAACTGGGCTCTATTTCCCCATTACCATTACCCTGATTGTTCTTTGGACATTCTCGCATGAAATGCCCATTCTGACCACACTTGAAACAACCAGTGGATCCCTCACGACACGTACCTGAGTGGTTCCTACCACACTTAGCGTAGGTAGGAGGCTTACTACCCCATTTCACTATGCTACCATGAGAATAAACATGTTTAGCTTTGAAATTCTGACTATTGTACTCACCTTTGTTCTTAGGTGCAGGTGCACTAGAAGATGATGGAGCAGGTCCCTTCTGTTTTCTGTTGGAAGGATGACCGGTTGGCATTACTCTTCTGCTTCCCGGACTCATTCCCTGTCTTAGCCTTCTGATGAGTCCATAAATTGGACTCATTTAGGGCTTTATTTTGATAGAAATAATGTCTTTAGCTATGACTAGTTAGAGCTTAATTTTATTTTGCTATCAATTCTCAAAACCACTCCCTTGGGACACGACCTCAACCCTTAGTCGGGTTACTATACTATCGACGATTGGTGACACTCATACCGTAGGTTAGTATCGTTGGTCACGATAAGCATCACCCTCTTGTTCTTAAACTCCTCTCTATTCCTCAGCTTCTCTTCCTCAACCTGCTGTACATATACCATTAACCTAGAGATATCCATGTCACCTATTAGCATTGCAGCCCTACCTTCCTTACTCGACAGACGAGACAACCCAACAACAAACAAACTCATTCTACTCCTCATGTACGCAACCATCTCCGAAGCATAACGAGACAGTTGGGTGAACTTTAACCTATACTCATGAACCTGGACTTGGATCTGATACCAAGTTTGTCACGCCCCAAGCCTACACCCTGTACGTGGCTGGCACTCGAGAACCAATGTTGGCCCCAAGCGAACCCTTGGCCTGGCTTATTTAACTCAGCGGAAAACTCTATGCATATTTATAATGATCAAAAGCACTATACTCACTTGAATAATAAAATATTGAGAATGCTTAAAAGTCAAACATTCAACTTGACCAAAATGGTAACTTAAGTCTTAACATATGAAATGTCAATGAAAAGACTAGAGAACTAACATCTGACTGTCTATTAAGCCTCTAAAACAACTGATATGGATGTCGGGACAACCCCCACGACATCCTAATGAACTAACAAAGTAGCTGAAAGCAATAAAAGGAGTCCTCCGGAATGCAAGGAGGCTCACCAACTGACTTTGGAGTGCTCACTGGATCAACGATGCGCTGGATGCCGATCCTAGTTACCTGTGTCTGCATCATTATAAGATGCATGCCAACTGGCATCGGTACATTGAATGTACGAGTATGCAAGTTGGAATGCTAAACACAACATAGGCTTGAAAAGAATCTGAAGAACTTACCTGTCTCAACTCAACTCAACATAACTGAACTCATTTCAATATAAAACAGTATGTAAAAATACAAATAAACTGTGTATTTAAGAATACAATTACTTCTGTGGGTGTTTCTCTAACCGACAACCATCACATAAGAGCTATTGTGATGATACAACGTTTTGCCTCTCGTTGCCAGGGCCGTCCTATACCTTGCTAGGGGTATAGAACCTGAACTACTAAGTGGATCCACTATTCTATGCTAAAAATCACTAAGGAATCATTTAAAAAGTATGACCCTTTTCTACCCATGATGGCTATATGGTTTATAGGGACTATGAGTTGTCTGAACTCTCCCCCATATCGGTGCTCAATACTACTCCCTTAAATGATATATGCTCTTATGTTTAAAACATACTTCTTTCTGTGATTTGAGATTAATGCTCAAAAACTTAGGTCAAAGGCTATCTTGGAAATCAAAGTTTCCTCTCTTGCTTCATTTAGAAAGCAATTACTCTTTTCTGAAAACTAGCCCAAAGGCTCTTTGGAAATCGAGGTTTCCTTTCTTGTTTAAATGTGAAAACATTTTAAACCCTTTGGGAATACATAGTCCCCATATACTTTTGAAGAAATGAACTTCAAACTTTACTCTTTAATCTTTACTCAACTTGAACTTTAAGTCTTAAAACAAAGTTAAAACATTTGAAAAAGACTTTTTGAAAACTTTAAAGAACTTCTCTTGACTTGCTTCTTAACTTCTAACTTGACTCTTAACTTTCCTTGAATTGAATTATGGATTGAAGGACTGCGATTTGTGATAGAAAAGATCTCATGATGTTTAGGAATGATTTTAGATAGCTAAACATGAGAAAAGATCAAGAAATCACTGTTTGAGGGTGGGTCCACGACGCGGAGAAGTATTTAAATTTTTGGTTGGAAAACGACTTTTGAGGCAGAACGGTCCGTGACTGCTCCCCTCCGCGAAACGATTTTTCCCAAATCTGGGGAGCTAATCTGCGACGCGGAGGCACTGCCCAGATTCGCTCGATGAAAATCCTTCTTCGTTTTCCAGCTCTAAACCCTCTAAACTACATTGGTTCCCCCCCCCCCCAAACACTTAGAATTATTTATACCCTCAAATAACATCAGATTCTACTCGAAAACACAACTATAAACGTGAATCGATCTCAAGAAAACTCCAACAACACAACCCACAAGGATCCTAACAAACTTCATCAAGAATTCAAGGGATTTACTTTCAAATGAATATACTTTGCTGAAATTGAATCAAGTTGGGCACGTGGGTGAACTAAACCAACACTATGTGATCTCACATACCTTGTAGGGATCACCCCCGACGAAATCCACAAGCTAAACTCGACGATCTTGATGAATCTTGCTTCTCTTCTCCTTTCTCCTCTTCTTTTCTCTTTTCTCCAAGCCCCAGCGTATTTTGGTAAAATCGTAAACTGATCTAATTCTGATTAAACCCTAACTTAATTACCAAAAAATAAATAAAATAATTGGGCAAGGAAAAGACCAAACTACCCTTTAAAAATCCGGATTGGACTTTCCTTATTCCAACAACCCAACTTCCAAAGGGCATAACTCACTCATACGAACTCGGAATCGCGCAAACTTAGCGGCGTTGGAAAGATAATTCCAAGAGATTTCCTTCCATATCTGGAAGTACCTCTAAATCATCCTTAGCTAGAAGTTATGGTCGTTTGAAGTTGGCCAAAACTCAACTTATTTTAACTTGACAAAATTTCCAGATTTTCATTCTTTTCAAAAATGACTATTTCCTATTATTAGCTTCTTCCTAGTTATTTCAAATTGCGAGATGTTACAGTAGTAATCTTACCACAATTTGTATTTCATAAATTCATGAGTTTTACACGGTTTATAAAGTAAATGTGTTACTGAATGTTTTGAACTTGCATGTGGGACGAGTCTTTTACTTGATATGATACTAAAAAGATTATTTGAGATGATTTCATTTTTATAAGATATGATTACCGTTATTGGAAGAACTTTTCACTTATTTGAGAAATGGTATTTTGACATGTGATTGTTAAACTTTGAAATGGTATGATTTGATAAGATTTAAATGTTCGGTTTGAATTTGAAATGCTTGTACAGATTACAAGAAAAGTATAAATGAGAGTAGACCTTGATGAATCCCGTAGTTAACGGTGGGATCGTTATACTTGGTGCACCTTGTAGTTACATATTACCGATAAAGCCCTTGCTAGTGGGAGGGTAGAACTAGCATACTGTTACCGATATCCCTCTAGTAGGGAACTACTGGTAAGAATATTTAACTCCTTTATGATGAGTTCACTGTTATTATTACCTCTTAAAGAGAAGGCCACACTGATTACATGATTCATCCTTGGAAACCTCCCAGTTATAAAATTTGATATGGAAATGTTTTTCTGAGTTTACTATTAAGTATTTACCTTGATTTTGCATCTATGAGGGAAATAAGTTTGAATATTGTTATTGTTTCTGAAAGGGCATTATTATATCATTTTGATTATTATACTAGCATGTTTTTTGACTTGTCCCTCATACAAATGGTTGTGGTTAAGTGTTATTACTCACTGGGCTAGCGTCTCACTCCTCGCTAATTGTTATACAGAGAACTCAGGTGGTATTGAAGAGGATTTCATTAACTAGAGAGCGTGATTTGGTAGTATCTGGTGAGCCCCGCATTGTATCGCGTGGCAAGAGAACTAGTGATTTGCTATGGTTCATTTAGTTTCTTTAAAAATTCTTAGAGTCGCTCCATTTGTCATTCCTTTGATTTGAGTCATGATTAGTCCTTTGTATTGTAGTCAAGTGACTAGTTTGAAACTTCTTTTTGATAATTTGGAGATGAATTAGGTTTATTGCGTGACAATTAGATCATTGAAGGATATTATGTTGTGGCTTATAGTTGCTATTGGTTGTGTTGTGAATTTTTGAGACATGAAAAATTTAGGATAGGCCTAAAAACAAAGGAAACTCTGCTCGATTTTCTATAGATTTATGTTAAGGCTTGCTTTGGGATTCTTTCCCCTCAGCGCCGGTCACAGACCTAATTCGGATCGTGACAAAGTTGGTATCAGAGCCGAAGTTATTCCTGTGATTTATGGAGCACACATTAGTAGTAGAATCTCAATTATGGTTATGTTGCTGGCCATTTCTATAATCGTGATTCTGCGAGGACGTGATAGGATGTGTCTGTATTTATTTCTCATTCCTCCTTATGTATGTGACTTATAAGGTCAACTAGATGAATGTAGCATTGTTTATCTTTCCATCGCATGTCTTGAACTTAGTTACCCGATTACAAAAATAGTCCAAAGGTTTCACCGTGTAAACGTCTGTCTCTTCCAATTAAGGGGAGCTTACTTAAGTAGTTGAAAGGTCCAAGAAAGAGGTTGTTATGCCACTTTGAGAGATTTTTGTGCACAAATGTGAAATGTGATATATGTCTTTTCTGGAAAGAGCACTACTCTGTCAATTTAGCAATATGAGAATATTCCTGTTAACACACGTATGTTCCTGTAATGACTTAGAGATATTAATGGACATAATGAATGGAGTCAGGCAGCAAATAGGTCCCAAGACATCTTCAATCAGCTACAAAGATTCAGACTTTCAAAAAAAAAGTATGCTTAGGAGTTTCTAAAGATGAAACCTCCAAGATTTGTAGGTTCTAACAACTCAAAGATCCTTAGAGATTTTTGGTAAAGATTCTTGGGTGAAATACTTAAAGCTTTATGAGCTCTAGCACATTCCAACAAGAGTACTGTAGATTTGACAACGTTCAGACGATGAACATGACCAAGTACATGGCATGATAATATACTATTCAGAATACTAGTATGATAACACCACCAACTTGAGGAGATTCAGTAGTTTATTTATGAATTGTTCCTTCTTGACCATTAAAAGTGAGTAACTTGATAAGAGGTTTAAGAAATTAGTTCAAAAAGATGGATTGAACTGATACATTATTCTAGATTTTTCGATTGGCTAGGTATGATCCCTGCTTATTATCTAATGAAGTATTTTCAAATTTAGAGATTTGTTGGAAGGTTGGTTAGCCCTTTAAACAACCTTATATATGAAGACGTTAACCAACTTTGAGGTAGTTGACATTTTGTTAAAAGGATTGGAAATATATAACGTGATTAGTGGACGATCAAACATTCATTCAAAAGGCCAAAACTAAGAAATCCTTCTATGGGAATTGTAGTAAAGAGTTGGAAATTGTGAATGCTCAAGACATTGGACAATACTTTTATTGGTTTCTAATCCTGTGGGATATTTTTCTTTTGTTCGACATGTATACAATGCTTGTCAAGATAGAATTGAGAGAAAGGATAACATAACTAATCAGATCATATTTATATGGTTTAATTAATATGTCATTGTTTGTGAATGAGTTATTTTCCTCTAAGAATACTCTCATATGTCAGGAGAAGATAGTTTAGTTGGGAATCAATGAATATGTTGTTTTCAAAAGAAGGAAAGAAGAAGAGAATGGGAGTTACAATAATAGGAAATGTTTTATCTTTTATTGTTCTGACTTAGTGGCCAGTGAAGAAAAATTCATATGCTTCCTATCTATGGTAAAATAAATGGTATGTGGTAAGGCATGGAATAGACCATACACCTAGTTGGAAAAGTGCCATTAGAGAGAGAATTAAATGATGTGTTTTCTATGGATTTGCTTCTATTACCTCCCATACAAGAATTAGATTTTTGTTAATGATTTGGCACCTGACCCCTAGCCCATTTTGATACCTCCATATCATTTGATATCAATGTAGTAAAGTGAACTAAGAAATAATTGGCGGACCTACTGAAAAGTGCTTTATAGGACTCAATTGTACACAAATACCTTGTAAAAAAGGGTTCAATACTTGGGAATATTATTGACTACTAATAGTTGAACTATGTAACGATATGCAATAAGTAATGACTAGCTCATATAAATGACCTAATTGATTTGTTTCATGGAGCCGTATAATTCTCAAATATTGATCTTTTGGTTGGTTCCCATAAGTCCAGAATTGGCAGAAATATTTTAAGATAGCTTTCAAAACCTCGACAGAGGCATTAAAAAGTTTATGCGATATCTTTTGCATTGACATATGCTCCCGTTGTTGTACAGACATTACTTGAAATATATGTGCCAATGGATAGTGATCGTACATGAGTATATTCTCATGGCTAGAATGAACACAATGATTGTCTCAATACTTTGGATTAAACTATACAAGAACTCACCCTTTTTGAGCTTGACTGTCTTCAACAAATGTTTGTTGGAGGATGTCTTTAGAAGGATAGTGTAACTAACCAAGTTAGCACTAAAAAAAATATACAAAAAAAATTCAAAGTTCTTGTGGATAAAAGAATTTGAGTAGAGCTTACGAAAGTTCAAGACCTATGGACCACCATACCAGTGTTAGTGCTACTTTAGATTATGGAGTATTCATTGTGCTTAGTGATGCTTTGAAGGTGAAATTAGGATATGTTTGCATATAAAGTGGTCATGTAATAGTTTATGTTTTGAGTACACTAAATGAGAAAGTGCAAAACAATGACACTCATAAATTGAAGATAGTCTCAATGATATTTGTTGTAGAGATTTTATATGTGATATTTATACAATGAAACCAACGAGAGTCATCCAGACTACAAGAGCTTGGTATTTAGGTTTGGCAGAAAAAAATAATTCTTCAACTTACCCCACCAGAGGAAACTACACTATGATTGTAAAAATTTACTATTCGGTGTCATCTAGAAAATGGCAATGTTAAGACAGATGCATTGCGAAGAAAATCCATGAGCTAGTTGACATATAGCTCTTGTGAAAAGAATTTTGACCTAAGATGTGTACTCACTCAAGGGTATGTATATCAAATTAGTGTGAGGAACTTAGAGACATTGGTTTATGTTCAGGGGAAGTCTTCATTGGTAGAGCACATCGAGATCACCAAACACAAGGATTAAATTGTGTGAATATTGAAATTAGGTTATAGTGAGTAAAGACATGGACATGAGTATCAACAATATGTCGCTTTTGGACTAACTGGCCGATTATAATAATGAACATAGATGATGTGAGACAGGTTATTCTTCAAGAAACTATAACTCTTAATACATTGTAGATCCTGGATCTACTAAGACACCTGAAGCAAGTGTACTGGTGGGAACTTCTAAAAAATGATATTGCTAACTTCATTTCTAGTGGCTGACTTGTGAACAAGTTAAAGATGAGTATAAGCAACTAACATGACTACTACTACAATTTAAGATTCCGGAATGGAAATATAAAGGAGTTACTATTGATTTTATGACCGCGCTACCACGAGTCCGTAGAGGTTATGACCCTATATGGGTATTTGTAGATCGGCATACAAAGCCATCACACGTCGTACCATTCAAAAGCAGATAAAATGAAGAAATATCTACAGAAAATTACTTGAACAAAATTGTTCGACTCCACGAGCCTAGTGTCCATCTTAGCTAACTGAGCATCTATCATGATCCAGGAGTACCCCCTAGATGTGACACGGTGTACTAGACTCCGAAAATCCTCATACAAGCCTCTTGGCATATCATAACATAAGATAGTGGGAAATGGTGCGGAAAATTAAAACTTTTTCTTTTACAATCAAATTCTTTTATAAAAACAAGCGGAAGTCTACAACACTATGTCTCAAACCATCTATAACACTTGAATAAATCTTTGGGACGCAGCCCATACAAAAGCTCTAAACATAAATTGAAAGACTTAAATGACATAGTGGTCAAGCCCTCGAATGCTATGAGGACTTACCAACTTCTTCTTCTTGATCTACTATGATCCTAGTCACGAGGATGGAAGTCGATATTGCCAAACCCTACACTTTGTGAAAAATGTAGAAGAAATATGGGTTAGCACAAAAATGTACCAAGTATGATAGCCATGCATAAAAACCTTTAAAACATGCTAAAAAGAGACATTTTAGTTGAAACCATGCTATATGCCAATTTTGAACATCATCCTTGAAATAGTTGGGAAACATAACTCATAAGAAAACTCATGTATAGTTCATCATAGCATAAAGGATAACAACATAATCATAAGCATAGCCTCTAACATAGACATAATATAAGCATAAGTCAACATAGGGCATAATCCAATACTTCATGAAACATCAACTATAAGCACGAGCCAATATCATCTCATATAAGCATTGTCCAACTCCTAGTCATTCATATCATAATAGAACCATTCTCAAGTAACCCTCAAAGCATACTTGTGCAATGCATGAATGATATCCATAATACTATTCATGCTAAGCATAACCTTGAAGTCACCACATGCATACTTACCATTCATTTGGTCTCATTCTTAGCTTACTTTATAACCAAGGGAATCTCTCACCTTTAGTCAATCATAACATAACAAGGAAGGCAACTATAGAAACAATCCAAACTAAGTGTAACATATCGCACCTAGAAACGACTATAAAGAGTTTAAAATATGAAAATATTGATTTTTGGAAAGAATAAGGAAATCTGGAAATTTTGTCTAAGTTAAGAAAGTGAGTTTTGGCCATTTTCAAACGGCCATAACTCCTATCTCAGGAGGAATTAGGAGCAGATCTTGATATGGTTGGAAATACGTTGGAGATATCTTTCCAACGCCGCCTATATTTCACGATTTCGACATCGTATGAGTGAGATATGCCTTTCGGAAGTTGGGTTGTTGGATTAAGGAAAGTCCCAATCCGG
>NW_006238961.1:1254609-1290743 GCF_000226075.1 Solanum tuberosum | reverse complement strand
CAAAGTATATTTGGGAGTTGTATTGAGCACTGATATGGGGATGCGAGTTCATATTAACTCAAGTCTCCATAAACCATGTATCCATCATGGGTAGTAAATGATCATATTTTTTAGATGACTCCTTAATATTCTTTTAGCATAGACTAGTGGATCCACTAAGTTAAGCGTTCTATATGAAGGCAAAGTATAGGACAGTTCCGACAGCGTGGATAAGACGCTGTATCACCACTTAGGCTCATAGTGGTGGTTGTTGGTTAGAGAATCTCCCACAAAAGTTATACTACTTTTATATTTAAGTAAAGTTGAGTTTGTTATTGCTTTATCTTTAACGAACTAAGTTGTTTACACTGTTTTACAAGCTTTATAAATATTGCATATGTTTTACTGCTTTATATTTAGTTCAGTTGTTCATGAGTTAAATAGAGCCAAGGTAAGCGTTCCTTTGTACTCCTTTCAAGCTTAAGTTGTTGTTTAGCTTTCCAACTCGCATACTCGTACATTCAATGTACTGATGCCAGTTGGCCTGCATCTTATTATGATGCAGACACAGGTAACCAGGATCAACATCCAGCACGCCTTTGATCCAGTTGAGCACTCAAGAGTCAGTGGTGAGCCTCCTTGCATTCCGGAGGACTATGTTATTTCGCTTTCCTAGTTTTGCTTTATTAGGATGTTGTGGGGTCTGTCCCATATCCATCTCAGTATTATAGAGGTTTCATAGACAGTCAGACAGTTAGTATTGAGTCTCTCATCTATGTATTTGCAGATACTTTGTTTTGAGACATAAGTTGCCATTTTGGCTAAAATGTTATCATTTAAACTATTGCATTGAGTTTATTCTGTTGAGTTAAGTCTTCCGCTGAGTTAAGTAAGCCAAGACAAGGGTCCGCTTGGGGCCAAGCCAAGGGTCCGCTTGGGGCCAACAATGGTCTCCGAGTGTCGGCCACGTCCAGGGTATAGGCTCGGGGTGTGACACTAAGCATACATCAGAAGAATAAGCCATAAGCCTATTAAACATATAGATCATCATAACATAAAAGGAACATACCATGAATACCCTCAAAGCATACTTGTTGAATGCATGGGTAAGATCCCATACTCTCACTCATACTAAGTAGGCTTCTTAAGTACCCATAGTTCATAATTCATATTCTATTTCATACTACTACTTTATTGAGGACATAAGCCTTAACCGACATAGACCATGTGAGCTTAACATGTAATATGGGGTCTACCCCACACCGAAAAGGGGTTGTTCTACTTGCCGAGGGTACAACCACACTCTTAGATTAGGCGGATCCAATAGCTAAGTAACCTATGTTGGCACATAGTTATGGGATAAGGATATTGTTACTAGAAACCCGAACTCAACTAAGGTAGAAGGTTTCCATCTCATGAGATACATACTTTGGGAACCCAGACTAAACTAGTGTAAAAGGAACCCATTTGGAAAGCCGGACTCAACTAGTGTAAATGCTTTCAAGGGGATGCCAGACTCAACTAGTGTAAAAGCTTTCATCTCATATTCATATCCACTCGGTGCTAGGCATTAAGTCCCATTGAGTTCACATTAAGTCTTGACTTAAGTTCATATTTGTGGAAGAATGTCTTGACACTCAATCCAACATAACTCATACTATAGCTCATAGATTCAATAGTTGAGACTAGTCTTCCAACCTTAGAATCACTACATGTGACAAACCTTTCACATTATATCATATTCATGCATGAGTGTGTATATGAGGCTAACCTTTCAACAACACTACAACTAGGTCATGAGCATATTCACTTCACTCTCAAAGTGTTTCTAAAGCATGCAATAAACTTCATAAAACATGCATACTATCATATCTTACCCTTTCAAAGGTCAATTCTCATATTAAATCATCACATCTAGAATGACTACATTAGACATGGATACAATCATAGTTCAAGTAATCAAGTCACTAAATGTATGATCTCAAATACTCATAATATAGGTCATGTTGGTGGAGTGTTTCCACAATAAAACCACATACAATTCAACACACTTAATAGCTTCCCTCTTAAAGCCTTAACATCATTAGCTCATTATTATTAGCTTTTACCCTTAAAGCCCTAGAAATCGTCTTCATACTACAAGCCTTACTCTCAGGAAATACCTCACATGATCATCATGTATACCTAATTCTCAAGATATCTACCCACATGCTTCATTCTTACCCAATTATAGTCATATAACATCATACAAACTCAATCTCAATATCACTAAACCATGATCCATCATATAATACCTAATCTAATCAATTCATGTCTACAAGCTTTACTTTTAAGTAATTCATCTTTAGTTACTCTAATCTCAAGTAATCCATAAAGTAGTTCATCAATCTTAGAAGATCACATCTAAGCCCTCCAAACTATATCAATTTCACCCTAAAATCTTAGGTTAATCAAGAATACATGTATAATCATACTAAAATCATGTAATTACACCACAAACAACTATTATCCACTTAATTGGACCAACATCTAACAATACCCACACTTTAAGATCCAAATTGGGGAAAATTAGGGATTTCATGGGTTCTTGGGGGGAATTCAGGATAAACCATCAATAATTTATCAATTCAATATAATCCATCATAAATCAACCACTAAAAATGTTTTTGGAAAGAACCCATAAGATTGAAGTCAAATCCTAACCTTTGGGGAAAATCACTAGTTTTGAAATTGAACTTTGGAGGGGTTCTATGGGTGAAGGCTACCCATAGATGAAAAGCTACCATACCTTAGGATGATTCTCCAAAGAAATTGAGGGAAAACCTTTGATTCTTCAAGCCCTAGCTCCAGTTTTACTCTTCTTCTTCCTTTAGTTCTAGAGAGAGAAATTTTGTGTAGAAGATGAACTTTGGGGTTTTGATTTGGGTTTTGGAATAAATGACTTAATTGGGTGAGTTTTGTGGTTAAAATGACTTAAATAGGTGTCCTAGGCTTAGGCAAAACGACATAACTTTAAGTTAAAACAATTGGAAAAATACCCAAGAAGTTACCTGACTATTAACTGCTGAAATGGCATGAAGGATGCCTTCACGAACAGTCATCATCACCACGGCCCGTCAAACGGGTCGTGAAGAATTTTCAGCTTGACAGTGCTTCACTATTTTGGGCATAACCTTTTACTCCGAGAAGCGAATTGGGAAAACTCGCTGGTGTTGGAAAGAGGACTCAGAGAACTTTAATTGGATAGGTAATGGCCCACACAATTCGTTTTGAGCTAAGATATATCATTATTTGAAGTTGAGCTTAAACTCTAAGTCTAGTGAAAATCCCTTCACGTGAGGCTCCACGAGCTGTGGTGCCTCTCGTGGTCATGATAAAGTATCTAGGCAACCTTCCCCTTAACCCCTAAAAATCTAAGGCACCACTATGAGCCTTCCCACGAGCCGTGGTCATCACAACGAGCTGTGAAGTGGCTCGTGTGGAGGGGGCTGTTTTGGGCAGCCTTTGTTTAGCCACTGCCTAGCCCACCATGAGCCATACCATTAGCCGTGGTCCTCACCACGAGCTGTGGTCCTCACCACGAGCCGTGGTGATGGTCGTGGAAGGTGAGGCAGTGTCCATGTAAGAGTGGACTGCTCTACTCCTCTTCCTTGGCTCTTGCCCTCTTCCTTGGCTCTAACCCTCACACTTAGTCCTAGTTTAGTCTACTAGTTTTCGGGGTGTTACATCATCATTGTTTACTTTACGCTTTTGAGAAGCTTTTCAAGGAACATTGGGTACACAAATAAATCTTAGTACTGCACTTCATCCGTAAGTAGTCGGGCATTTCAAACGTGATGTACAAATCTTGGAGAATATATTATGAGCTTGTTTTCGAAATTTAAAAATGTTATTGAGAGTTTTACTTACCTTTGGCGGAATTATCCTACAATAATGACTTCCGATCAACCTCTTAGAAGAATCTATATGAAGCCGTGTATATTATGTGATGTTGTTTTCCTACCAAATAGTTCAAAGTTGATGAGGATAATGTATTAGGATTTGGGATCAAGCTTGGTAATGTACAAGGTTCAACTAATCAGACTGAAGTTACTCATAGTTCAAAAGGATGAAAGTTTTATACACACAGAAGGATATTAAGAGTAAATAGTTGGGGACCAAATTTTCCTTGGAATCCCTCCAAAAAAGCATGAAGTAATTCAACCGAAAAAATAAGAAGCTAAATTGAGCTCGAGATATGTAAGGTCATATAAGATTTTTGGACCGTGTGAGAGTAGTGTTGTATCAGTTGGAACTTCCCTTGAGATGTATTTTACCCGTCCAATGTTCTATGTCTGCAAAGAAAATGTATCTTAAAATCCTCTCATGTACTTGAATCACCGACTATACAAATTGATGAGAACTTAACATATATAGAGGAACCTGTAACTATTGTTGACAAACAAGTAAGAAAGTTAAGGTCAAGAGAAATTATGTCCGTGAAAGTCTTATGGAGAAACCAGACCATTGAAGAAGCTACTTGGGAGTTGGAAAATAATATGCGAGTTAAGTATCCTCACTTGTTTCGGCCTACAGGTACACACTTGTTTAAATTCGGGGACCGAATTTCTTAAGGTGGGGAGAATGTAATACCCTATAATTCAAGTTAAGGGCAAATACGCCATTAGTTATTTTTTAAAAAGAAAAATAAGAGAGAGATTGGACTAAAAGCCCTAGGCAGCCACAACTGTTGCAATTTTCAGTGAAGAAAAAAAAACGAAGACCTCTTCTTGTTCTACGGTGAGCGAACGAACGAACGAACGAAGGAGAAAAATAAATTAAAATTGAATGTCTTAGTTCTCAAACTAAAGAGAGGAGGAGGAGGAAGAGGAGGAAGAGGAGGAGGAGGAGGAGGTAAGTTTCTTAACTTAGTTTAAAGGTTGAATTTGTATATTCCATGACTATAAGATTAGGGATTGGGAAGTTGAGGAATATGGGTTTAGAAGAAATAGAGGAAATTTATTAAATTCTTATGAACCAAGTGAATATAGTCAATGATTTGAACTGTAAACTTTGGTATTTGGCTTAAATGCAGTAAGAGTAATTGGGCAGTAAGGTTAGGTTGGTCTTTTTACAATGAGAATTAATCAAGAAGAGGCTATTTTGTGTGATTAAAGCACTAATTGGGTCATTAGACAAATTTTGAATTATCCATGAAACCTCTAGGGTTGTTTTTTTTTTTTTATGTAGTATGAATTACCTTAAACGAAGAAGTTAACACGAAATTGATATGAATGTGATTATAGATTGACCAAAGGGATTCATACGGATTACTCGAGTGGCGAGCTGTGTATTTCAGCACAAGTACAGTGAGTAGTAATCTTACCACAATTTGAATTTCATAAATTTCATGATTTTTACACGGTTTATAAAGTAAATGTGTTACTGAATGTTTTGAACTTGCATGTGGGACAATTCTTTTACTTGTTATGATACTAAAAAGATTATTTGAGATGATTTCATTTTTATAAGATATGATTACCGTTATTGGAAGAGCTTCACACTTATTTGAGAAATGGTATTTTGACATGTGATTGTTAAACTTTGAAATGGTATGATTTGATAAGATTTAAATGTTCGATTCGATTTTGAAATGATTTTGCAGATTACAAGAAAAGTATAAATGGGAGTAGACCTTGATGAATCCCGTAGCTAACGGCGGGATCGTTAGACTTGGTGCACCTTGTAGTTATAGATTACCGATAAAGCCGTTTCTAGTGGGAAGGTAGAACTAACATACTATTACCGATATCCCTCGAGTAGGGATCTATTGGTATGAATATTTAACTCCTTTATGAGGATTTCACTGTTACTAGTTACTTCTTAAATAGAAGGCCACACTGATTACATGATTCATCCTTAGAAACCTCCCAGCTATAAGATTTGATATGGAAATGTTTTTCTGAGTTTACTATTAAGTATTTACCTTGATTTTGCTTCTACAAGGCAAATAAGTGTCACGACCCAAGGGTACCCTCTAGACGTAACAAGGCTCATAGAACCCCGAAAGGCTCCATGTAAGCCATTTAGCATATCATGACATAAAGTAATAGAGCGATAAAGAGTAAAAACACATTTATGTCCAAAAGTCTTTATAAAAAGGAAAGTGGAGGTCTAACTTGTCTCATTTAGCCAACTATTACAATTCATGAGTCAAAATAGGGTCACAGCCCCAATAACATAATCTGAAAAGAGAAAGTACTAAAAAGAAACTCCAAATGAAAAGTCCCATCCTCGAATCATGAGGACTCACCACAAGCAATGAGAATAGTCAATCCAAGCTTGAATCAAGAGCTAATCGCCTTAAGAACCGGAACCTACACTTTGGAGAAAATGTAGAGAAATATGGGTTAGTACAAAGATTGCACTAAGTATGATAGTCATGCACAAAAACATAAAAATATATGCTAAAAAGGACATTTTAGTTGAAGAGCATGCACTTTATCAAGTTTGAGAATCATCATGAAAATTAATGTAGAAGCATAAGTCATGAGCATATTCAATATATACATGTCATCTCAACATAATGGAAACATACTATGAACACCCTCAAAGTATACTTGTGCCATGCATAAGTAGGATCCATAATCCTACCCATGCTAAGTAAAGCTTCTTGAGAAATCATAGTTAATAATTCAGCTTCTTGATTACTTTGGGAATAAGCCGTAACCGACATAGACCATGTGAGCTTAACATAGAATCCGGTGTGATGCCCCACACCGAAAATAGGTGTCCTACTTGCCTAAGGTAGAACTAAATGTATTAGATTTTAGGTGGATCCACTAGCTAAAGACCTATGAGGCCACATAGTTAAGGGATAATACGAGAAACCCCAACCTTACTTATCGGGGGAGCTTCCATCTCATGAGATTACCCTTAGAGACCCGACCTTTCTTAATGGGAGAGACTCTATCTCAATTTCAATATCCACTCGGTGCTAAGTATTACTTCCCACAATTACATGTTTAGTCTTGAATTGAAATTTACATGCATGAAGGAGTGTCTTAACCCTCCATCCAACACAATTCATAAAATAGCTCGTAGATTCAATAGGTGAGAATGGACTTTCAACCTTAGAATCATCATAGTGTGAGAAGAACTTTCACATCATGTTCATTATGTGTTTATGAGAATGAACTTTCAATCAACACAACAACTAGAGTACAATCATGTTCACAAAGCATGTACAATGAATCTACAATTATGTATAATTCTCATGTCTTACCCCTCTTGGGTCAAGGATCACATTCCATCTAATATATCTATATTTACAACATTAGATATCGATAATAACATGATTCAATTAACTAAATTACTATAAGCACAAACTCATAGTATTCTTTCTTCATCAAGTCACCCACATCACAAAGGCATGAATTGGGAAACATGGGGTTTCATTGGTTCTTGGGGGAAATTCATCATAAATCAACAATAAATTATCAATTCAATCATAATCAATCATAAATCAACCATTTAAAACGTTTTTGGAAAGAGCCCATAAGATTGAAGTTAAACCCTAACTTTTGGGGAAATCACTAATTTAGAAATTGAATTTGGAGGGACTCCATGGATGGAAACTATCCATGGATGAAGGACTACCATACCTTAGTAATGATTCTTCAAAGAAATTGAGTGAAATAGCCTTGATTCTTCAAGCCCTAGCTCCAATATTACTCTTCTTTTTCCTTGAGTTCTAGAGAGAGAAATTCTTTTGGAGAAGACAAAGTTTTAGGTTTTCTTTTTGATTCTATGAAAGTGACTTAATTGGGGAAAATTTGAGTCTAAAAAGCTTATATACTTCCTTGGGAAAGAGTAAAACATAGTAGGCTCAATTTAGGAAGAATAACTAAAGACCCCTAAAGTTCTAACTTAAAACTACTCACCTTGCACGATTTGGCTTGCCAAGGGCACTAGGTGACTCGCCAAGTGGACCCTTGGTCCGCCAAAATTTCCAGAATGCCTCCCCAAGGAAGCATCCTACTAGGCGATGGGGAGGACCCTCAGGCGATGCGTCAAGTGGGTCGGCGAGCCCCCACCTAGCTCGCCTAAATTTCATGCAGCTAGGTCATGGGGACAGTCCACTAAGCGACCCTAAGTGACTTTTGGATACTCACCAAGTCACTTGGGCGACCATGCTACCCCTCACCGACTTGTCATGGGGAAAAATGTTTTCCTTAGTCAATCTTAGGACCCATAGGCTCTTGCCCTTAACTAAGATTTGTTAACCCCACACACTTAGCCCTAGTCTATCCTACTAGGATCCGGGGTGTTACAATAAGATTGAATATTGTTATTGTTTCTTAAAAGGCATTATTATATCATTTTGATTATTATACTAGCATGTTTTCTGACTTGTCCCTCATTAAAATGGTTGTGGTTAAGTGTTATTACTCACTGAGCTTGCGTCTCACTCCTCGCTAATTATTTTACAGAGAACTCAGGTGGTATTGAAGATGATTTCATTAACTAGAGAGTGTGATTTGGTAGCATCTGGTGAGCCCCACATTGCTTCGCGTGACAAGAGAACTAGTGATTTGTTATGGTTCATTTAGTTTCTTTAAAAACTCTTAGAGTCGCTCCATTTGTCATTCCTTTGATTTGAGTCATGATTAGTCCTTTGTATTGTAGTCAAGTGACTAGTTTGGAACTTCTTTTTCGTAATTTGGAGATGGGGTTTATTGCGTGACAATTAGATCATTGAAGGATATTATGTTGTGGCTTATAGTTGCTATTAGTTGTGTTGTGAATTTCTGAGACAGGAAAAATTCAGGACAGGCCTAAAAACAAAGGAAACTCTGCCCGATTTTCTGTAGATTTATGGTAAGGCTTGCTTTGGGATTCTTTCCCCTTAGCGCCAGTCACAGACCTAATTCGGGTCGTGACATTTGTATAACTTTTGTATAATGTGATTTTGTATAATATAATTTGTGTGACTGTCTAAAGTTCAGATGTTTGTTTTTGTATAAATTTGTTATTTTGAGTTTGTACAAAAATAATTCAATTATACAAAAGTACCCGTGAATTACACAAACTCACCCGCGAATTATATAAACCCGCAAATTATACAAACAAGACAGCTTAAATTGTAGCTACAACCCGTAAATATGCAAACTATAGATAAGGAGCATAATTAAGTTTATTATAGTGGCTATTTGCGAAATTCCCCTTTCTTAAATGCATATATTAAAATTCCCACGATATAATCCAGTATGAACTTGTTTGCAAACCGAATGACCCCTTAGGTTTTCGGGCTCAATATCAATTTCTTCATATAAAGTTTACCTTTGTTTAAAAAAATATTAATGAATATGAAATTTAAATAAAATACTAAATTGATAAAAAAAAATTATATGATCATTGATGGTGTTGACTAACGATGGTGATTGTGTGTGTCGATTTGAGATGATGTTGACTTATGATGGTGGTTGTAGGTGGTATCTTATGGTATAGTGGTTATCAATAGTGATTAGCCATGGTGACTACTGAATTAATAGTGTAATGAATATTGATAGCTAATGATGATGACCGCTAGCAATATATATTTTTGACCAATCGTAGTGATTACTGATAGTGATTAGTGGATATAATAGTGATTGATGGTGATGATTGCAAATGAAGGTTAATGGCGATGATGATTGATTTTGGTGATTGACGATAGTGATGGTTATGGATGGTAGGTGGTGGTAATTGGCAGTGGTGATAGTTGTGGCTGAAATGATGTTGTGAGTGGTGAGTGAAAGTAGATGTAGTAGTGTTGAACTATCATATTTGTAAGAAAAAATAAATAGACATCTTAATGTTAATAAAATTTCGTTATAAATCTTAATCATTCAGACCCATTATAAAGTGGTTGTAAAAAGGAAAAAACAAACACACTTAACAATTAAGATTTAGAGCTTAAAAACAAACAAACTTAATAACTAAAATCTAAATAACTAAGACTTTCGTTAACTACTAACAAATGAGATCTGACTTCATTTCTTTTCTTGGCAGTACTTTATTAGTGAGACATTCTATCTTAACCAATAATTATGTAAAACACTTTACCTTATCGGGTGTCAAGATTTTCAATATAAAATTTCATTGACACTCTCTCTTTGAGAATTAAATTATAGCATAGGATTATTCATCTGCCATATATATGTTATTCACAATTACATATTTTATCATCTTCTTTGATTCTTAAGTGTTAGACTTGAAGTCCTTTTTCTGCTTCTGTTTTTTCTTTCGTTATTTCTTGATCTTGTAATCATATATTTTGTATTTGAAATTTCTTTAAAACTTTGCAGGTTGATCTTCCATAAGAGAAAGTTGAACTGTTTCATTTCGAAAAGTTCATCACCACATGTACTATAGATATATTTATTTTTCTCACTTTCAAGTTTGTAAATATACATGAAGTCGTAATGACCCTCCAAATTATTTCTATGTTGATGCCTTCTGTTCATCATTTAGAGCATTCCTATAGCGACCCCCTGTCATTTATGACTTGTTGGTACTGACAATTCGGTCACCTAGTTGTTCGTTTGGTTTTCATGTGGATTTATATGTTTAGAAGCTTTAGAACCTTGAATGGTTGATTTCAATCAAAAGTTTAGGAAGAAGTCCTTAAAATCCAATTCTGATGGTTTCATCAGCTCTAAAAGGGCTATTTAAGGCTAGCGGCATGGTTGGCACGACTCCCGAGACTTTTTGTTTGAGTTTGTGTAATTAGGCGTTTTAACTTTCAAGATTTGGCTAAAGTTTAACCTTGGTCAACATTCTTGGTAAACGTGCCTAGATGAGAATTTTGTTAGTGCGGTTAGTTCCGAAATGTCGACTTTAGTCTAGAACGACCCTTTATATGGATCCTGAGGCTCCCAGACTAATTTTGAGCCCCATTGTGGATTTTTACTTAAAATGGAGTTTGGGTATAGGATCCACTGTTTTTCGAGACGACCTTAGATGGAAGTTTCAACTACTCCGTTGAGTCTAGAATATCAAATTTGAGAGGGTAGTGTATCTCATTTGTGAGCACAGGGTTCTGAAGGAATTCCGAATACCCCATCGGAGTTTTTAAGTTTGTTAAAACCAGCTGATATGCATCAGCTCGTGCATGCAAGGTTTTCCTCCGCTATCATGGGCTACCTTGGCCACCCTCACTGAGGGTAATGTGGTTGTCCTCCATATTTATGAAGGTAAAACTTGATGACCTTTCGCTTCATGGGCTAAATGGCGCATTTGCGGGACCCTGTTCCCCCTTGCCTTCACGTTTGCGGGATCTTCGGTGCGTTCGTGAAGGACAATTTCTTGAGTCTCTGCGTTCACGGATGGTTTGGTTCGTGCTTGCAAAGAGAACTTTGGTTTGGTTTTAAAATAAGATTAAAGCCCGATCAACTATGGGGATAAATTTTAAAAGGTGATTTCTCTCTCGTTTTAAGTCCAATTGAGGTGATTCAAAGTTTTGTAGGTTCGTGGAGATTGTGGTTGGATGAGTGATCAGAGATTGTTGAGGATCTTTTGTTTGAGGTGTATCTCGTGTTTTGTGAGTTGCACTGTTCCTTTAGTTGTTCTTAATTGTGAAATTAATTACATGTTCTTATTTTCGCTAGCCCCATCCCTGAATTGTGTTCCATTTTGGAACACATGTTTAGGGTACTGAAATTGGACCTTTTGATAGAGTCGTTTCCAGAAATTCCAGTGTGGGTCCCATGATTTCTGTTTTGACTCCAAAATTGGTCTCTCTCCATTTTATGTGTTTTTGGTCTCTAAACGACCATATAAACTTTGTGATCCTATTTTTGGTATCGTGGCAGCGTTTTGAGGCTGTTCGAAAAGGAAAGGCTCTGGAGACATGATTTGGAGTGCGCATGATCAGCCTTAAGGTAGGCTACGACTTTCCTTCCATTAGATTGTGCTTGAGTGTGTGAATCATGTTGATTGGAGTGAATTGGAGGCAGGTACCTAGTTGTTCCTACTACATTACTTAAACACTATTTTTAGGCCTGATTTGGTATTTCTCGGGATCAGAAGCATGTTAGTTGGGGTTATGTGATCATCCTTATCTTGTGGTTTGACTTGCGTGTTGTTCTCATTGTATAATTGAGGATGTTTGGCGTTAGTATATGCTTAGACTAGTTCTTGTCATAGACTTGCGATATTTGTAGCCTTAAGGCCTTGTTTCATCTCTAACATTGATTCAGATGACTTAGCTCCTTAAAGAATGGTGTAGCAGACTCTAGTCTGATAGAATGAGCCTTAGTTTAGGTGTTGACCTATATTTGACGACCTTCTATTCACTCTCCCTCTTTCTACAATCACGTTTCTATATTTGAGGTTTTGCTCTTCGTTGGACGACTTGGGATTGGAGTTGGTTCGAGAATTGTACTGATTAGTTAGGTGTGGACGTTGCTCAACGGTGGTATTGTTGATGGTTGATATGAGATTCTTCGACAGTCTTACCGACGCCTCCAGGTTTACTATTTACCTAGGTGGCTGACACCCTTGGGAGTTTCATGGCTAGCTGGGCGGCCTCTTTATTGGGTTACTTGTGGTCAGAGGCCATCACTATGCTCACGAGTTTACTCTTTAGCTGGGCAGCTGATGCTCCTGGGAGTTTATTAGCTGGCTGGGCAGCGCCTTTATTGGGTTACTTGTGGTTAGAGGCCCGACTTATGCTTCGTTGGAATCGTCGTAGTTCATTTTTAGTAGTTGTAGCTATTCTGTGTACCTATCGGGCATTTTTGGGTCTGTTCGGGTTTTATTTAAATTTGCGCACGAGTGTTCCTTCTTGGCTTATGAGGTACATTTAAGTTTAGTTTATCTGTACTTAGCTCTTATTTCTAGTACGCTCGTGTCTTTTTCTTTTATCCATCTTTGACCTCTGTTTGTGTCTATATTCTATCTTTTCATATTGTCTTTACCTTTCTTGCTCAGTCGGTCTATGATGCCTACTGAGTACCTGTTGGTTTGGTGCTCATACAGTCTACATCTGTTTCATGATGTAGGTCCTAGTACCAGTTATCAATAGTGATCTTTTGAGCTTGTTGCAATGGTTTATCAGAGGCGAGGGTGAGCACTTGGCATCAGACATACATGTCTCCTTCAGTATTTTCTATAACTAGTCTTTTGCTTTTTGAGACAAACTTTGTATTTTGGGTCCACTTTTGGGACTTGTACTCATTTGTTAGACAACTCTGTACTCGTGACTTCCAGGTTATGGGAGGGATCTATTGTATATATTTTTGGTTTGCTTCGACTTACTGTTGTCTATTTCTATTGTTATTTTTACTGCTTCCGCAATATTCTAACCTTACATTCATTATTTGTTGTTCTACGTTATGGATCAGCTTACTTACTGATGGGTTATAGTATGTGTCATCATGACTCAAGTAATTGGGTTATGACAGAAGTAAGATTACATAAAATGTCTTTATTTGGTATATGTACGATTCAATCAATAACACTTATAACGTAATAACATTATCATATCTGTATACACTATGTACTAAATTATATCTTAATTGGATAAATTAGATAAGCAAATTAGTCATGTTAGGCCCATGCACATCGCACTGGCTTTCCCTTCTAGCATATATATATATATATATAACGCCATCCAAAACATTGGTAACTCGTTCACCTCTAGGCCATGTTAAATCATCCATTTAAAATGGTAGAATAAATTATTAAGTTCTTTTGTAGTGTGGACATTAAGCATTCACACACAAACATTGATAGCTTAGTACAACTACATGTTGTCGATCTTGTTACTAATTATTCATTGTTTTTAAACTTCAAAAAACAATACCAAATCAAATCCACTCAAAACTAATAATCAATGTTGTAACAACTCCATGATGGTGTAATTAATGTGTGTTGGTGAAACTTACAAGATTACAAATTGCAATTGAAAAATAAAATGAAGAAAATAAAAGCTCTTCAGGCTGAGACGCGGATATCTCGCTCACTTTAAGGAGATTTAAACCTAATGCAACAAATCTTTTCACAGTCCAGCACTAGTCTTCTTGACTTGTCCCCTACCGGATACAATATTGCTTCCAAATGCACACACAAGTGTATGTGGTCACACAACTAATATAATGACTCTTAAGAGCGTGATTATTGAACCCAAATGATTTATGATTAGCAAATATTCAATTTCTCTTGTAACTACAATTTAATGCAAGTGTGTGGAGAGGGTTTAATTGGCTTTTAGACTAAAAATTGCAATAATCAAATTAACTAAATTTACTATCCATGATTCAGTTTCACTTGGAGTTATATCAATGACTTGAGAAATTCTAGGGTTGCAAGCCTGCCACTTAAATAACAATTCATGGATAGTATCTTTCACTGCAGAATATGAATGGTTATCAAATTAATGATTTACAAGATTAATAATATGATTATGATCTCCTGACCTCTAACCACCTAGCACAGTTGACAATCTAACTACATCGTTGAGCGGGGATAGATTGACACAACTACGAAGCATTAAGCTTTCATCTTGATTCACAACCAAGCATGGTAACTAGGTATATCTCTATCCTAGATACAAATCAATATCAGCTTTGTACAAAGAAAGATCATACTACTTGTATTCCACATTCTATCTATTCCTCTACCGAGTTAAAGAAAAGATAATATTTTTATTCTAATGGTGATGAAGCATTAACATAGTAAAATTAAGAACCCAAGAATAACTTTTAATGATAACCAAATTTCATTCACATATTTGATATTAAACAATCATTCATAGCCACAACCTTAGAACAAAGGGATTTAGCTACTCATAATTTGATTCACAAAGTTTGAATCTTCAATATACATTCAAGAAAGTGAAAGATGAAAAAGAATAGGAATGAAGCCTAGAAATTGAAGAAAAAATTCATCCAAGTCTCGTCCTCCAAAGATCAGAAAAGGAATAATTGTACAAAAAAAAAGGGTTTATTTATAGGTTGGAATAATGCAGCAAAATTCTGGTCTGCAGGTCCCCAATGTGGGGTCAAGGAAGACTTGTCTATTTTGCATTTTATCCTGATCCACGATAGCTTCGCGACACTGAGGCTTTTCAGAGGCCTCTGGTTCCAATTTATTTTCGCGGCCATATTTTTCTTCTCAGCTCCTTGACACAGAGAGAAAGCAAAGTTGAGTTCGTTCTTTAGTTTCCTTGTGACGTGCACACTTTGTTCTGACTTCATCCTCAATTTCCTTCCATTTCTTTATGTTCAAAGTTCCAATTCACACACTTTCCAACCTACAAACACCTAACACTTTGGTTAGCCAAAATAGCATAAACAAGACTAAATAACTACATACACAACGAAACTTCTTCTCAAAGTTAGTTAAAGCAGGGTTTCATTTGGCTTTTAAGCATAAAAATATGCCCAAGATCTTACAATAGTTAAATCACAAAGTATAACTCAACAAACTCTGGATAAGAGTTGAGTCCAAAAGTCCACAAAAAGAACACTCCCCTTCAACTAATGAGAACTCTATTTTATAAGTAACTTTTATGCAATCTATATTTTCTTGTATCAACAACAAAGGAAAACCACCACTACTTATAGGTGATGAAGTCTTCCTTACAATGAACAGAAAAATAATGGCGAAGTAAATCGAGAAGATAAATAGACTAAAAATTACATAAGTTACAAGGTATATTGGAAGAATAAAGAGTGAAGTAATGTGGATCACCAAATGCTACTAACGTGAAAATGAAATTGCTACACAACTCAACTGACAAAACTACTGCACAATTCAATGTGCAAAGTAATTCACCGAAAAGGAGATACAAACACTAAATGACAAGGAATGGTGCACTAATGTGATCTCTTCCATCGCTAAAAATACATTTTATAATATTAAAATGCTATATAAAAAACAATAATTTCTTACTCATTTTAATATTATATGCCAAGACTCGAATCATTTTGTAACACCTTGCAGCTCTACTCTTAAATTCGAATCGTTCATCATAAGAATATGAGCTTGAACCAGGTGATGCACTACTTGTTCATATGTAGTAAGGTCCATTTCCAAGTATATCAAATGTATCGAAAGTTATCTAGGGTCATAAGGGACCTCAAACACCAAGCCAAGTTCAAAGCATTTCGGTCGGCTAAGTTCTTGCATGAGTTCATATAAAGGTCAACTTCAAATGACCATATCTCTCAACATATAAAGAGTTAGATGACCACGACCTATCAAATTAAGTTATACGAGTCTTTTTTTCCAACCCACCAAGTCTGTACCAATCAGACTTTGGAGTAAGAAGTTATGATTATTTTATTAGACTATGTGCAGGCTAAGAAATTCGGCATAACACTTTCCCAATTGGCAACTCGCTGAATAATTTGACGAATCGCCGAATTAGCTCGCTGTAATAGCGTTAAAACCTCAAATCTTTGGATATTTTGACTATCTAAAGCCCCAATGGGCGAACCGCCAAATATTTCGATGAGAGGACCTTGAGATCACTAATTTGACCGATACAATTCATTAAAAGGTCATTTTCTTTTATTTATATGCTATTCTTATGTTTCCAGAAGGTTATTCTTGACCTTTTACCATGAATTAACCTTCCTAAGTCCATATTATAACCTAATATCATCATTATACATATAGAAATTCTTGAAATCCCTAATTCTCCTTCTTCTAAAGATCAAGAACTCCAAGAAAGAGATTTCTCCAATTTTCCAAGATCTGAAGGCTCCAAGTTCAAGATTCTATTCAAGATACCTAAGGTTTTCAATTCAAGATTCTTCTACACACTTCATCTTCCGAGATTTTTCTTCAAGACTCGTCACTAAGGTATGTAAGGCTACTCATAGTGATGTACTAAGTTCGTCCTCACGCCCTACATCTAAATTCAGTCACTAAAATATTATGTTTAGGGTTCCACACAGTCTCATGAAATCTGAATTCATTTTGTGTTTTCTTATCCTTAGTTCCAGTTGCTTAATCATTGAGATTTTGATTCTCTTATGCATGTTGATTCTTACACTGTTGTTCATGCTTTCATTATTACATAAACCATATTTATTGAAGTCATATTTTTAAAAAGGTTTCTATATGAGTTTTTCCTAAACATTAATTTTGGACATGGAAAGTGAGTCCATGAGCATTTAAATGCATGATTTGAAAAGGATTTTTAAAACAACATAAATTGTTTCATATATTCTATTTGGCGATTGAGAAGAAAAGAGCATAATTGATTTTCCGAAAATCATTTTAGTAAAGTAAAGTGAAATAAAGACCAGTTCCTTAAACAAGGCTATTGAGCGTAATTGATATTGATTATTCTGGGAATACTATCGAGCACCAAATTGGGTAAGAGTTTATTTTAACTTAAACCCCCATATACTATATAGCCAACATAGGATAGGATCGTATCGACTTTCATGTGATTCCTCACTTCCTTTTTATAAGGCATAAATGATGGTTCCATATATTATAGTTGTTGTCCTATATACCCCGACAAGGTATAAGATGGCTCTCACAACGTGGGCAGAATGTTGTATCATTACTAGGTTCATAGTTATGGTTGTCAATTAGAGAAACTCCCCAAGAAAGTATATTATATTATTTTTTATGTTGTTCTATTCCATATCTTATATTGTACAGCTTAAATGATTTTACCTCATGTTTGAGCTACACTTCCAATCAAGTTACTTTCAACCTCTTTCAGTTCGATTATTTATTTTGTATAGCCCTATTACATAATGTACATTCAATGTACTGATGTCATTCGACTTGCATCTTTTCATGATGCATATTCATGTACTTAGGATCATTAACAAGTGTTTTGTTGAGATTACCACATCTGCTCGTCAAATTTTGGTGAGACCTCATTGCTTTTGGAGGACTCCCGTTTATTGTTTAGTTTTAGTAGTATTTTGAGGTGTCGTGGGTCTTGTCCCATCACCTATCTTTAGATAGTAGAGGCTTCATGGACAGGAAGTTAGATAGTTTCAATACTTACTTAGATGTTTAATATATGTATTAAGTATTCTCAAATAATTGTTTTAAGTTCTTTAAATGTTTTGAAATTCTAAGCTATTAAAGTTTCCACATATTCTATAAAGTCATATGTACCATAGTTAATCAGGACAAAGGTTCAATTGGGACAAACAATGGTTCTGATCAGTGCCAACCAACCAGAGTGTAGGTTCGCGGCAAAACATCTGCATTGAACCTTCACTTAGTAAAACAATAATTTTTACTTCAATGTCATAATGGTCTCAAACTTGAACTTTCACTGCTTAAGGGAAATAAAATATGACTACTTACACATAATAATCAATGTGCTTTAAAAGTCAGCACATTACGACCTTATGCTATCCCGATGTCATGAGTTCTTTTGAGAATATGCCAAATTCTAATAGGAAGCGACCTACTTCCATATTAATATAGGTGAAATATTTCGAGAGTGTTCGAATAAGTTTAACACTCTATCCATACGGGCTACATATTTTTCATTATGAGTTTTTAAACTCAACCTCCACAATTCACTATAGATAACAATGCACTTAAGTCATAAGGAGCGAATAAAAAAATGTAAAACACCTCGAAAATCAGACTTGGACTTTGCAGCAGAAAAAACAGAAACAAGTGAACCACAGAGGGGTTCATGGGCCGTGATCAGGACCACGGTCCATCACCCTTATCGTGGTACACACCCTCCCAGCAGTGGTGAACCACGGAGCCCTTCATGGGCCGTGGACCACCTCACGAGCCGTGTGAAGGCTCGTGGAGGAAGTACAAAACCACCCAAAGCTTAGGCATCAGACCACGGAGCCCTCCACGGGTTATGGTATTGATGAAGGGCCATGGTGGCATTCGTGGACCTGAGCCAGCATACTGCAACCCAAGTGAAGAACCACGGTGGCCTTCACGGTCCGTGGTCCTTCACACGGGCCGTGGTAGGGCTCGTGGTTGGACCTCCCCAGGATCAGTAGTCACTGGCCAAGAACCATGATCCACTTGACATGCCTTGGTCCCTTTGATGGTCCGTCATTGGGTCCATGGAAGGACTCATCAAATTTTAAGTTAGGGTCATTTTGGTCTTTTCCTTATGCGTTGGACATTTAAACTATGTCGTTTAACACCTAAACTACGTCGTTTTATTTAGTTTAAGCCTAGTAAATTAGTCAAAACTTACCCCATATCATTTATTCTCCAAAATTCACCAAAACTTAGAGCAAAAGAGGAGAAAGGGTCGACCAACCCCTCAGGAACAAGTAGAAGATTTTCTTCAGCATCCCCGAAATCCAAAGGATTTCTCCATGAATCTCATCACTAGGTATGTGGACCGGTGGGTTCCTTTCATCCACTAGGTCCATAAAACTCAGTCAGATTCTTGATTCTCTATATCTTATTTAGACCTAGGGTTTCTAAAACTTTGGATAATTGTTGTGATTTAGTTGTTGTAGTATTCGTAATCGAATTATCATGTTTTCTTGAAAGCTTACTTAGTTATTTGCATGAAACTCAGAACCCTAGTTGTGTAGATTCTCTTAGTTCATGAATTACAATTGCTAGGTCAGTTAAACAGATAAACATGCTCCAGCTTTCGAATGTTACATTGTCAGTTCCTAAATGTTGCATTCTCAGATTTGCATGTCAAAACATTGAGCTATCCTATATTTCAGTTATGTTATGTCATATACATTTCCATTTGGGAGTAGGCTTAGCACCGAGTTGGACTAGGGTTCAACGTACCCTCATAATCCTAAAACTATGTTTCCCCGTAGGAGTATAAGTCCCCTATGTTGGGTATCACATTTAGTGATCACGCCAGTCATGCCTATATACCCTTAGCAAGGTATATTGGGTCCTCTTGATGGGGCGTATACATCAGACTCCATGTTTAGCTCACGTGGTTTTATGTCGGTTAATAGTAGCTCCCACAGTCAGACTCTTAGTGCATTGACCATGTTTTTAGTTATACTTATGTATTCAGTTCAGCATGTTATTTTCATTGTTAGTACTTGGCCATTGCATTCAGTTTAGCTATTTCATTTACGTTCAGTATTTACAGTATTGTTCAGTTATACCTTATTTAAGCTTATATATGTTTGTTCAACTTAGTATCTATATCCTGCATGCTCAGTACATTCCAAGTACTAACGCATACTTTGCGCCACATCCTTTCATGATGTAAGTTCACGTACTCAATATCAATATCACACTTTTAACAGCTTTAGTGGTGAGTCCTCATACTTTGAGGACAATATCCATGCTTTCATTTCAGTCTTTATATTCCAGTTTTTAGTTTTGTTAGAGTTAGGTGGGGGCATGTCGCAATAACTCAACTCAGTTAGAGGCTTTTCAGACATAGTAGTAGTATCAGCTTGGATTGTGAGTTTATCATTCAGTTCTTTAAAACTCTTAGTATGGTTTATATATATTCAGATTAGTTGGGTATTCCCCACTTTCAGTTAACCATTGTTTTAGTTTCTGCATAGTTCATGATTTATTTAGTATATCTAAGTATGCTTATGATATGCCAGACACAGGGTTAGCTTGGGGTCACTCGTGGTCCTAAGTCCCGTGTTATGTCAGGGGGGTTAGCATCGGAGAGTGAAAAACTTGGTATCAGAGCATTAGGTTCAAGAGTCCTAGGATGTCTAAAAGCTGCACTAAGTAGAGTCTCTTTCATGGGTGTGAAGTGCACCACATCTATGAGAGGAAGACTACGAAGTGTTTTAAGTAAAACTTCACTTTTTTTGCTATTCTTATCGTGTATGGGTATGATCCAACTTTTCTTTTCTAATCCGTCGTTATGCATTTTATATCATGCCTCCTCGCAGAGCTTACACACGGAATGTGAATGCACGTAATGCTAACATAGTTCCTCCACTCCCGAACCATGAAGTTATGAATGCAGAATTTTGAAATGCGATCCATAATTTGGCTCAGAGTGTGGCCAATCAGAACAATCAGTAGGTCCCAATTCCTGCCAACACTAATGGAGGATCAGCTACAGCTAGAGTTCGAGAATTTGTTCGGATGAATCCTCCTGAGTTTCTAGGGTCGCAGGTTGGTGAGGACCCACAAAACTTCATTGATGAGGTCAAGAAGATCTTTGGAGTGATGTAAGTGACTAGTAATGATATGGTGGAGTTGGCATCCTACCAGCTTAAGGATATAGCTCACATTTGGTTCACTCAGTGGAAAGAAAACAGGGGTGTGGATGCAACTTTTGTGACTTGGGAGTGTTTTACTAGAGATTTTCTGGACAAGTTCTTCCCGAGAGAGTTGAGGGAGGCTAAAGCTCAGAAGTGTATGAATTTGAGACAAGGTGCAATGTCAGCCCAAGAGTACGGGCTGAAGTTCACTCAACTTTCGAGGTATGCTCCACATATGATTGCCGATCCAAGGGCACATATAAGTAAGTTTCTGTTTGGGGTATCCAACTTGGTGAAGACAGAGTTCAGGAATGCTATCCTACTAGATGATATGAATATCTCTAGGTTGATGACTCATGCTCCGCAGGTTGAGGAAGATAAGCTTAGGGAAATGGCTAAGGACAACAAGAAGGCCAGAACAGGAAATTATGAATACTCTCAGCAGAAATCGGGTGGTGGAAATCACTCACAGTTTCAGAAAAGGTCTACAGCCCCAACACCTTCATCAACTAGTGCTCCATCATCCAGGTTTCGATAAGATAAAAAAGGTAGGGCATCAAGCTCTAAGTCTCAGGGGAGTAATTCAGGTAACATGACTTTCCCAACTTGTCCAAAGTGTGGTAAGAACCATCCAGGCGAGTGTCTTGCAGGCAAGGAAGGGCGCTTTGGGTGTGGTCAATCTGGCCATAGGTTGAAGGATTGCCCTTCTGCCATACAAGGGCAATGAGGTAATAACAACATGTCTCAGTCTACTACTCTAGCAACACCAGCACGTCACCCAACTCAGCAGGGTGCTTCGTCTGGTACAGGTGGTGGTCAACACCAAAAAAAGTTGTATGCTCTCCAGGACCAGGAAGATTCTCGTGATGTGGTCATTGGTACGTTACGAGTCTTTCATTTGGATGTTTATGCATTGTTAGATCCAGGGGCTACACTATCTTTTGTAACTCCTTATATATCAGTAAACTTCAATGTCAGTCCAGAAAATCTTTCAGAACCCTTCTCAGTCTCACTCCAGTTGGTGACCCAGTTATAGCTAGGCTAGTATACAAAAATTACTTTGTCACAGTCTCTCAGAAAGTCCCCTCAGCAGATCTTGTAGAATTAGATATCGGAGATTTTGATATCATTCTAGGCATGTATTGGTTACATTCCTGTTATGTTTCAGTTGATTGTAAACGTAGAATCATTCGGTTTCAATTTCCAAGCGAGTGAGTCTTAGAATGGAAGGGTAGTAGTTCAGTGCCTATGGGTCGATTTATCTCTTACCTTAAGGCCAAAAAAATGATTTCCAAACGGTATGTTGATCATCTTGTTTGGGTTAAGGATTCAAATTCCGAAACCCTAACTCTTGACTCAGTCCCAGTATTAAATGAGTTTCCAGAAGTGTTCCCAGAAGATCTACCCGGAGTTCCTCCCGATAGGGAAATCGATTTAAGAATAGATCTCCTTCCATATACCAAGCCTATTTCGATTCCTCCTTGCAGAATGGACCCAACTGAGCTTAAGGAATTGAAAGAGCAGTTGAAAGACCTTCTAGATAAGGGCTTCATTAGACCTAGTATCTCTTCATGGGGTCCTCCAATGTTGATCGTGAAAAAGGAAGATAGTTCTCTTAGAATGTGGATTGACTATTGGCAGTTGAACAAAGTCACCATCAAGAATAAGTATCCCATCCCCAGGATTGATGACTTGTTTGACCAACTTTAGGGTGCTAGTTACTTTTCTAAGATAGATCTCAGATCCGGTTATCATCAGTTCAGAGTCAGAGATAGTGACATTCCGAAGACAACCTTCAGAACTTAGTATGGTCATTATGAATTCGTTGTTATGTCTTTTGTTCTAACCAATGCTCCTACAACTTTCATGTACTTAATGAACAGGGTGTTCAAATAGTATTTAGATTTATTCATCATTGTCTTTATTGATCATATCCTGATTTATTCTCAAAGTGAGGAACATCGTGCGACTCATCTAAGAGTTGTTTTGCAAACTCGCAAGGATCACCAGTTATTCGCTAAGTTTAGCAAGTGTGAATTCTGGTTACAGTTAGTCGCTTTCCTTGGTTATGTGGTATCTAGCGAAGGAATTCAAGTCATACATACATCATATAGTAACAATCTATCATACATATATCATATACGAAGGTCTTGGGTTTGGCCGGTTATTACAGGAGATTTGTTGAAGGATTTTCATCCATAGCTTCCCCATTAACCAAGTTGACTTAGAAGAAGGTCAAATTTTAGTGGTCAGATGAATGTGAGAAAAGCTTCTCTGAACTAAAGACTAGGTTGACTAAAACTCTAGTCTTGACCCTACCAGATGGTTCAGACGGTTATATGATTTATTGTGATGCATCCAGGGTCGGCTTAGGTTGTGTGTTGATGCAATGCGGTAAGCTCATAGATTATGCTTCTAGACAACTTAATGTCATGTCCCGCCACTTCTCTATCCAAATTCGGCACTGAAATAAGGGAGACGAGTCTAGAGTTGTGGGGAGGTTAGTAGAACACTCTAGAACTCCCTAGAGAATTTCCAAGAAAGCTTTAGAAATCCCTAGATTATCTAGAGAATACTAGAAAGGGACCAAAGTGTAATTATTAGAGGGACTTCTAGAGTAAATTTTATTTGCATTTTAGCCCCTAGGTTGTAGTATAAATAGATAGGGCATTCATTTGTAAGGCAACCAAATTGTAAGCAATCTTCTAAGCAATACATAACCTTCTTCCAAATCTTTCTTCATATTCTCTTAGCGATCTAGCTTCAAAGGTCTTACTTGAGCTTACAAAATCGTGAAAGATTCTTGAGTAAGTTGTCAAGTACCGCACGGAACGTTAATAAGACTCTAAGTCCGTGACAACGTGGTATCAGAGCAAAGGTTTGTACTAAGGGAATGGCCAATGAGGGAGACGTAAATGCCTCTAGCAACACCAACATCCGTATGGAGGGAGGAAAGAAGAACCGCAAGGGAAAGAAGCACCAAAAGGGTAATGAGGAAATACTGATTGATCCCACACCAAGTGAGGCACTAACATCTCACCCACCTTCGACCACCAAATCAAGTGACGATGAACTTGGCTAGGAGGCCATCGACGTCATCACCAGAGAGGAATGGGTCACAAGTGTTGAAATGGCGAGGCAGGCCGTGGAGATATTAGGCCGACGTTTGAATGTGGCCGATGGAAAGTTCAAGACTCTGGAAGACTACACCCTTGAGGAGACCGACAACCTCCGCAAGGAGTTGCAGGGATGTTAGTGGGCAAAGTTTGAGATGAAGGAGGCTATCACTTTCTTGGAGTGTCGGCTCATGGAGGCTTTAAGCATGATTGAGACCATGAATGCATAGATGAAAGGACTCAAGGAGGGTATGGAAGTCGGAGGATAATCTTCATTCGACCAAGATAGGGAGGCCAAGGTCGAGGCTCCCAAGCCACTTTTGTTCAAAGGCGTCCGTGACACGCAAGAGGTGTAGAATTTACTTTGGCATTTGGAGAATTACTTCAAGTGCAACAGGGTGAAAAGTGATGAGAGTAAGATCAACACTGCGGTGTTGTATCTCTCAGAGATTGCCATGTTTGGTGAAGGTGTAAAGAGTCAGAAATAGGGAAGGGGCTTTGCACCATCAACACTTGGGAGAAATTCTGAGTGGAGTTCAAGAAGGCTTTCTTCCTGAACAACATCATCATGAAGCGAAGCGCAAGTTCAGGGAATTGAAGCAAATAGGCAGCATTCGGGCGTACGTGAAGGAGTTCAACACCCCCATGCTTCAAATTCCTAACCTCACGGATGATGATATGTTGTTACACTTTATGGAAGGGCTGCAAAATTGGGCCAGGACGAAGTTGTAACACCGACAGGTCAAAAATATCAATGAAGCCATCACGTAGGCCGAAGCTTTGACAGACTTTAGGCATGAGAAGCCCGACAAAGCCAGAGGAGAGGAAGTGAGAGGGAGTCATGACCATGGTAGGGGAGATCATGGAAAAATTGAGGTGAAACAACCACTTTCCAAGAATCATGATACATATAGGTCCGATGGCAAGAAGTCTGGACGTCATGGCGATACATAGAGAAAGTCAGAGCCTACAAAGAGAAATGGTTGCTACATATGCGGTGGGCTGCATGACTATGCAAGGTGCCCTGAACTTAAGAGCCTTTGTGCTATCCTGCGAGATCCGAAAGAGAAGGATGTACAGGAACAAGGTCAAGATTCAGAGACGATGCAGTTGGGCTTGATAGGTCTATGCGGAGCCATCATGAAGCAACCAGGGAAGCGAAAAGGATACGATGCGCAGTATGTCGACATCATGATCAATGGAAGACCAGCTCGTGCCTTGGTTGACACGGGTGCAGAGGCCAATATCATGACCAAGATGGCAACAACAAAGTTGGGGCTGAGTTACAGTCCAAGTAACCCCCCAACTCAGGATGGTCAATGCACCACCGGCTCCCGTGTGTGGAGTCGCGCATGGAATAAGCATCACGCTAGGCGAGTGGCAAGTTAAGACCAATTTCACTGTCGCTCCTTTAGACCTCTTCGATATCATTCTAGGGAAGCAATTCTTCCAAGAGTGCCATGCGGTGATCAACCCTTACTTCCAACGACTTATAGTCATGGAGCAAGGAGGATCATGTATTGTTCCCCTGGTTAAGATACGAAAGACGGAAGAACAAGTCTGTATAATAGCCATGCAGCTTGAGAGAAACCCTAAGAGAAAGGAGTCAACATTTGTAGCCACCAATGCAAGTTTGAAAGAAGACAATGGTGCTAAAGGGTCCTTGCCACCATGCACGAAGAAGGTTCTAGAAAAGAACAAGGCTATGATGCTGGAGGAGCCACCAAGACGCTTGCCTCCTATGAAGGAGGTAGATCATAAGATCGAGCTAGAAGAGAAAAGGAAACAAATGAAAGAGTTGCACAAGGGCATCGGTCGAGTCAAAGGCCTATTGGTCGCGCATGCAAGAAGACAAGAGTGTAGAGTTGTGGGGAGGTTAGTAGAACACTCTAGAACTGCCTAGAGAATTTCCAAGAAAGCTTTAGAAATCCCTAGATTATCTAGAGAATTCTAGAAAGGGACCGAAGTGTAATTATTAAAGGGACTTATAGAGTAAATTTTATTTGCTCATTAGCCCCTAGATTGTAGTATAAATAGATGGGGAATTCATTTGTAAGGCAACCAAGTTCTAAGCAATCTTGCAAGCAATACAAAGCCTTCTTGCAAATCTTTCCAAGTATTTCTTTACACTTTCTTAGCGATCTAGCTTCCAAGGGCTTACTTGAGCTTACAAGATCGTGAAAGATTTGTGAGTAAGTTGTCAAGTGCTGCACGGAACGTTAGTAAGACTCTAAGTCCATGACATTAAGGTCCATGAGAAGAACTAACCGACTCACGACCTCGAGCTTGCAGTTGTAGTATTTGCCCTAAAGATTTTGAAACACTACTTGTATGGTGTTCATGTTGATGTATTCACAGACCATAAGAGATTCCAATATGTGTTCACCTAGAAATAGTTGAATCTTCGTCAGAGGAGATGGCTTGAATTCCTCAAGGACTATGACATGAATGTGTTTTACCATCCTGGTAAGGCCAATGTAATGGTTGATGCTCTCAGTAGACTATCTATGGGTAGTGTAGCACATGTTGAGGAAGAAAGGAAAGAATTAGCAAAAGATGTTCACCGGCTTGCTGACTTAGGAGTTGGCCTTACGGACATGTTAGATAGTGGTGTGATGGTTCAGAATATATCAGAATCTTCATTGGTAGCTGAAGTTAAGGAAAAACAGAATAGTGATCCCGTGTTAATTCAGTTGAAAGGTTCAGTCCATCAGTAGAAAGTTTAGGTTTTCTCCCAAGGGGGAGATATTGTGCTTCGTTATCAGGGTCGCTTATGTGTTCCTAATGTGGGTGAGTTAAGGCAACATATCCTTACAGAAGCCCATAGCTCTAGGTATTCTATTCATCCAGGTGCCACTAAGATGTACCGTGATCTATGAGAAGTCTTTTGGTGGAACAACATGAAGAGCGACATAGCATATTTTGTTGCTAAGTGCCCTAACTGTCAACAGGTTAAGGTAGAACATTAGAAACCAGAAGTTATGAATCAAGCGATTAACATTCCTACATGGAAGTGGGAAGTGATAAACATGGACTTTATTACGGGTTTACCTTGTACTCGCAGACAAGATGACTCCATTTGGGTGATAATGGACAGAGTCACTAAGTTCGCTCACTTCTTGGCTATCAAGACTACAGATTTAGTGGAGGACTACACCAAACTCTACAACAATGAGATAGTCAGGTTGCATGGGGTTACTTTGTCTATCATCTCAGATATAAGTCTTTAGTTTACGTCTCATTTCTAGAAATCGTTACAGAAAGGTCTTGGTACCTAAGTAAATCTCAGTACAACATTTAATCCATAGACGGATGGTCAGGAAGAACGTACCATTCAGACCTTGGAGGACATGTTGAGAGCTTACGTGGTCGATTTCAAGGGTAGTTGGGATGATCACCTACCTCTCATAAAGTTTGCCTACAATAATAGCTTCCATTCTAGTATTCTGATGGCCTCGTATGAGCCACTATATGGGTGTAGATGTAGATCTCTGATTGGTTGGTTTGAAGTAGGTGAATCAGCATTGATTGGGCCACATTCAGTTTTTAAATAAAGACTTCGATTATATGGATACAAGTTTTTAAATTCCGTACCATTTTCTTATGTCGTATCTTATGAATGCTATGAGGCTTGTATGAGGCTCTTCGGAGTCTTGTACGCCATGTTACGTCTGGGGTGTAGGCTCAGGTCATGACAGACTCCTCCACAAAACTTTCACTTACAGCCTTCATGTCAACATTCTCATTAGCATCATTATAAGCACATTTATTTCATTAGACATTATAACATTAAATAACACACCATGACTACTCTCAAAGCCTACTTGTGCAATGCATGGATGAAGTCTTATACCCCTACCCACACTAAGTAGTGCATTCTTGAGAAGCCATAGTTCATTATCATTCATTGTGGGGGTAAGCCTTAACCAACATACACCATGTGAGCAAATCATAGAATCTCGGTATTACCCACACCGAATAAGGGATTCCTACTTGCCTAAGGTAGGACAACCAATTTAGCTTAGGTGTATCCACTAGCTAATAACCTATGTGGGCACATAGTTATGGGATAAGGAGATTTCTACTACATACCCCACCTCAACTCTCGGATGGGCATCCATCTTAATCTATATCCACTCGGTGCTTAGCATTATTCCCCACAGAGTAATTAACATTCATTACTTTAGTTCATTTAAAATGGGATATATAGATTGTTACTAGATACCCCGCCTCAGCTCATGGATGAGCATCCATCTCAATTGCAACATTCATTCATTAAGATAGCTCATAGATTCAAAGATGAGAATATCCTTTCAAATAATAATCCCCATATTGTGAGAAAGGCCTTTCACAACATGTCATTATCATTCATTAATGTACAATTGAGAATAACCTTTCAATCAATGCATCACCATTAACATAATCATAGAAACATCATTCATTCTTTATTCATGAGTGTGTGTATGTGAGAATAGCCTTTCAACAACCACACAATTACCTTATAGTCATGATCACATTACTTCCAATATATTCACAAAGCATGTACATAAGCATCATGATTATACAAATCTCACAATTTTCCCTTAAAGGACCATGGATTATAATTCACCAACACACCTAGAAATACTACAATTAGGCATGTATAATAACAAGATTCAACTATTTAAAATACTATAATAACAATTTCATAGCATTCACCTTACTACAATTCACCCATATTACATAGTCTTAATTTAGGGTTATGGTAAATTCATGGATTCATGGGAGATTTTATATCAAAACCACCATAAAAAATAAATTCAATCATAAAATATGATAATTAAACCATTGTAAACATTTTGAGAAAGAATCCATGACTTCGATTGAAAACCATAGGTTTTGGAGAATTTGCTTCTTTGATATTGAAAGTTTGAGGGCTTCATGGATGAAAAGATAACCATGAATCAAAACTACCATACCTTAGATGAAGAAATCCAATCAAAATCGTGAGAGAAATCCCCCTTCTTCAAGCTCTAACTTGACCTTCTTCAATGGAGTTCTTGGGAGAAAACTTTTGGGGTAAAGGTGGTTATGATTTGGGTAGTTGTGATTTATGAAGTGTAAGGGTTAATTAATAGCTTAAAAACCCTTATATAGGTCTATATAATCAATATAAAATGACTATACATTAAACTAACTTAATTAGGAATTACCTAAACTACCCCCACCTTGGCCGAGACTAGGCAGCAATACAGGCCCCCACCCATGGGGCGTGGATGGACCCACGAACCATACTGGTCAAACGTGGGTTGGGTATGCAGCTTGTAAAATGGTGGAAGGTCCAGCCTTGACCCAAGACCCCCACCTACGGGTCGTGGGTGCCCTTTCGTGGGTAGGCTATTTTTGACAGCTTTTTGGGCCAGTTTTAAGGTACTCCTCAAGGACCCTTGGTTGGTCCTTTGGGGTCGTACCTTGATGTTTAACCCCTAAACCCCTTAACCTAAGTTCGGAAAACCACTTTCCCACATCATACCACACATCAAACTCAAAAACTCGCATAGGGACCTTAATGAAACATTAAAAATAGCATAGGGACCAACCAAGGGTCCTTGAGGAGTAAACCCCTACTAAGGCTAACATAAAAAATAGCATAGGGACCTTAATAAAACATTTACAGCTATAAGGAACTATCAACATATTGGTTCCTTTATCTGGAAAGGGTTCCTTTTTCCTCTCTAGACCGGAGTGCATAGAAGCGACCATAATTTGGAGGAATGGGAATCGCATCACTAAGAGAAGCTTGCTTGGCCTCTATTTCTTTTGCCGAGAGTGTTGGGAAATCTCTCATCTTATGACCTTTCTTTCCACACCTAAAGCAACCATCCGTGCCGGCTAGGCACTTACCCAAATGTTGCTTCCCACACTTGGCACATATAGAACTTTCAAAAGAAGAAACACCTCCATTTCCTCCTTGAGATTTAGGGTTAGACACCCTATCATTGTCGACCATTGGGGAATCTAGGTTGGAAGATCTCTTTTTGAACCTTGGTTGACCTTGTTCATCAGACTTAGCTCTTTTTATCTCCCTATTCCTTTTCTCTATTTTTGACTCCTCCATTTGTTGGGCAAACACCATAAGCCTAGAGATATTCATGTCCTCATGGAGCATTGCCGTACGACATTCTTCCTCAACTAGGTCGGACACACCCATCACAAATCTACTCATATCATCCCTCGGCTCCGCCACCATAGATGGACCATACTTGGACAAAAGGGTAAATTTCAAGGCATACTCTTGAACGCTCATACTACCTTGCCTAAGGTTTATGAATTCTTTTACCTTAGCCTTCCTCAACTCACGAGGAAAGAACCTATCAATGAATGCTTTCTTAAACACCTCCCAATCAATGGGACCCGCTCCTAACGGCCTATTTCTCTTCGATTAAGTAAACCAAACTTTAGCCACATCCTTCTATTGGTAAGCGGCTAGCTCCTCTTTTTCTACCAAAGTCACCCCCATAGCATCGACTACCTTATACACCTCATCCACAAATTCTTGCGGATCCTCTCCCACCTTGGAACCAAGAAACACCAAACGATTCATCCTAACAAAATCCCTCAACCTAGAAGCTGTAGTGCTCACATTAGGGTTTACATGAGTCCCACCATCCCTATTGTCTTGGGTCGTCATAGCTTGGGCTTGAGTTGTCACGGCTTGAGCCATTATTAGAAAAGCCGACCTAACTTCATCATCCGACATGGTCGGAGGGTTAGTTGGAGCTTGATTCCCTCGAGGAGCTTGATTCACTTGAGGAACTTAATATACCATGAGTTTACAGTATTTTTAATACATTTTACTTAAGATTTGTGTGTGTCTAGGGCCTTTTTGTATTGGTTTTTATGTGTTTTTATCATGTTTTGCAGAAAAGATATTTAGGCGCGAATGTAAAGAGACAGCTGAAAGAAATGCAGAATAAGGCATCTACGGAGGTGGTCTATGATCCATTGACCCTCCGTATATGGTGACCGTAGATCAGTAGGCAAGGCATGGAAGGCAAATCAGGGAAATTTGACCAAGTGTGGAACCACTGTGGCCATTGACGGTCTGTATATTGATCTACGGACCGTACTGCTGATCCATAGAATGATACTGCGAAGGTTCCAATACCTGATGTTTGAAGATTCTAAGTGTGGAGATACGGAGAGGGATATCTACGGTCCGTCCTGCAGTTCCGTCGTTTGCTTCAGAGAAGCTGATTTTTGGAAGCTGAATTTTTTTCTATGTCCTGGCTGACGGAAGGGACGCACAGACCGTAGATCCATTGACGGTCCGTGAGTCAGACTCGTGGAATGAAGACGCGTGCCTGAACAAACTTTCCTTATTTTGTTTCCCTTTTAATTTAGGACTTGTTTTCTATAAATAGGGCATGTAAACCTAACTTGCAAGGGTTAGACATTATTACTTTTGTTCTAGTTCTTGACTTGGGAGATTAACTTGCAAGTTTAGCAATTCTTAATTTCCTAAGTTCGTTTTGAAGATTTTGGTGTTGCAATTCAAGTTGAATTTCTGGGTTTATTATTCTTCTTACATAAGTTCATAATTCTTTCAACTAAACCAATGAATTGTGTTCATATGATTATGGGTAACTAAACTCCATAACTAGGGTTGTGGGAACCATGAGCGATTAACAAAGTATGAATAGTAACTAAGCAATTCTTGAATAGTGTTGTTGCATGCATTGATAATTCTTTCGTTTAGAAGTCTTTTTAATGAGTGCAAGCGTTAGAACTCGCCTTGTTGCTACTTGACAGACCAAGGAGGTAATCAACAAGAAAAGAATTATCAATATAGATTTGGTGTGATACTATCTAATAGCATAATGCCGATTGGTGTGAAGTAATAACTAAGCCAAACATCGATGTGATGTCTAATATGAGGTAAAGGTAAGGGTTAGTAAGTTATACACACGTATTCGAACCAAGGTGCGAGGTGAAATTCTCTAGATGCTGGACCAAGGATTTAGAGATACCTAACTTATCACTTTGCATGTAGTACACCAGGAAAGGATTGCTATTACTAGGATTACTTCATTATGAGCTTGTGGGGAACATGTATACCCTAGTTAATTCTCTCATCTTGATAACAACTGAAATTGACTTTTGTTTACTAATTACTTACTGAATTTTTACAATTTGTTTCACAAATCCCCCCCCCCCTTTAATTACCTTCTGGAAGTAATTTGACTAAACTAATATAATTGTTGGTTAAAGTTAAGTCTAAACCATTTTCCTCGTGGGATCGACCCCAACATACGAGTTGGGTTCTTAACTTGATAACGATCGCTTATGCTTCTTTAGAGAGATGTAATTTGAGCGTATCAAATTTTGGCGCCGCTGCCGGGGAAATTTTCTTTTAGATTAATTTTAACTACATTATTGAACTTTGGTCAAATATTTCCTAATTTTACTTTTTGTTTTTGTCTCTCTCAGGTTCCGACTCCAGTGTATGCCAAGTACACAGAGCCAAGGTGAACCACTTACTCCTTACGATCCAGAGTTGAACCGAACTTTGCGAAGAATGAACAATCAAGGAGTTCAAGTTAATCCTATCGGAGGCAACCTCAGTGATGAAGTTGAGTTGCAACCTCCGAGGGTAGTTGGTGGAGACAATCAGGTTCTAGCTGAAAATTAATTGGGAGATGCAGTGAGGGTGCATGGCCCACCAGGTCCACGACTGCATGACAACTATAGGGGCAATGTAAACATTGCTGACTCAGATGGACCTCTTGTCCTACCCCTTTTGCCTCCGGGGCACATATTTGTAGTGACCAGTAGCATGATGCAAATGCTTACATCGAGGGGCTTGTTCTCGGGATCGCCATCAGAGGATCCACATGCTCACATAGCCAAGCTAAGGGTGGTTTGCAAAAGCTGTGTAGGTCGACCAGACTTGGATATGAATATTATCGGATTGCGAGTGTTCCCTCTATCACTGACAGGCGATGTTGCTGTATGGTTCACTGAGTTCCCTTATAACTCAATCTATACATGAGACCAATTGAAGGATGCATTCTTAGCAAGATATTATCCAGTGTCCAAGAAGCTCGATCACAAAGATAAGGTCAACAATTTTGTGCATTACCTGGAGAGTCTGTGAGTAGCTCTTGGGACAGATTCACTGCGTTTGTAAGAGGTGTTCCGAATCACCATATTGATGATGAGTCACTGAAAGAATATTTCTATCGAGGGCAGGATGACAACAATAAAGCATTGCTTGATACTATAGCTGGAGGATCATATGGTGAGTGCACATATGCTCAAATTGCATAAAAACTGGAGAAGATCTCTTGCAACAATAAAGCATGGAGCACTAGGAGGTTGGATACTGGAAGAAACACATTTTCCATTCATACTATAAACAACCAGTCTGCAGATGAGATTCGTGAGGAGATGGCTCAGATGAGAACCGAGTTAGGGTTGGTATTGAAGCATGTGAGCGGAAGTGCGGAAAAGGAAATGCTGTGAACTACTTGACTAGAACTCCACCACCAGTTGAAGAGTATTATTTTGAAGAGGATGCTTATGCGGTAAATGATCAAACGGGGGTTTTTCGACCAAATGCCTAAGGATCCAACACGGATAATTAGCGCCAAGGTCAAGGAAACCAAGGTCGAAACTATGACAATTACAACCGAGAGGGTCAATATGTCCAGGATGGGAACTTCAATCGCGACAACAACTACAATCGGAACAACTATGGCAACAAAAACGATCGGGTTGGACCTTATGTCTTCCCTCAAAATCAAGAATCGAGTACTAGGGAAGCTGGAGGAAATATGACGCGTATTGAAGATATGATGCAGAAGATAATGAGAAGATTTGATGCAACTGATGAGAATGTGAAGGAGATGAGAAATGACTTGTTTGGTATTAGTCAAAAAGTTGATGCCCATGCAGTGTCAATATAGCATCTAGAGCAGCAGATGAATCAATTGTCTACTACAGTGAACCCACATCAACCTGGCACTCTTCCTAGCAACACCATCCATAATCCAAAGAATGATGGTCATTGTATGGAAGTTACTACTCGAGGGGGTTAAGAAAACCATTGATCCACCTATGCCGTCTGTGGTGGATGTTGATATTAGAAAAGAAGATGATGTGGTAGAGGTTAGAGAAGAGTCTGAGAATGCGATAGAGAAAGAAACAAATATATCTCAGAAAGTGGTCCCCATACCTAGACCTCTACCACCTTTTCCACAGAGGTTAGTGAAGAAGACTGAAGATGGTAAATATCACAGGTTTATTACTATGTTGAAGCAGCTTTCCATCAACGTTCCTTTGATAGAAGTTTTGGAGCAAATGCCTAGGTATGAGAAGTTTATGAAAGATCTGGTGACAAAGAAAAGGTCTGTGAGTTTTGAAGATGATGATAGAATGCAACATTGTAGCGCTATTGCTACAAGGTCTCTTGTGCAGAAAAAGGAAGACCGTGGTGCTTTCACGATCCCATGTACTATAGGGTTGTTACACTTTGCTAAGGCATTGTGTGATCTTGGTGCTAGCATCAACCTCATGCCATTGTGTATTTATAAGAAGTTGGGTCTAGGGGATCCAAAGCCTACTACGATGCGATTACTTATGGTCGATCGAACCGTGGAAAGGCCAATTGGTGTACTCCATGATGTGTTAGTGAAAGTGAAGTCGTTCATCTTTCCGGCGGATTTTGTGATTCTTGACTGTGAGGTTCCCATCATCCTTGGGAGACCATTCTTTGCCACAGGGCGTGCATTGGTTGATATGGAGAAGGGGCAGATGAAGTTCATACTGAACAGTGAAGAAGCAACTTTCAATATCTGTAGGTCCATGAAGCAGAGTAATGAGCTCCAAACGGTATCTTCTATAACCTACAGAGTTGAGAGTGGAGCAGAAGTGCAAATTGAAGAGTGACTTGGTGTTGAGTCACTAGCAGCAGTTATGATGAATTTCGATAGTGATGGGATTGAAGAGTACGATGAGTTGGTAACTGCACTAGATAAGTGAGAATATAAGTCAAAACAAAGAAGTATGAGTTAGACATGAAGAATCGTGAGTCTCCACCCGCGAGACCATCTGTTGTGGAGGCACCAAAATTGGAGCTTAAGGCTCTACCACCACATTTGAGGTATGTATTCTTGGGTAGAGATAATACTTTACCGGTAATCATTGCGGCATATTTAAATGCGAGACAAGTAGAGTTCTTGGTGACTGTGTTAAAGAGTTTCAAGCGAGCTATTGGGTGGACTATTGCAGATATTATTGGGATTCCTCCTGGTATTAGTTCCCACAAAATCCAACTCATGCCAGATCACAAACCTAGTATTGAGCACCAAAAAAAGATTAAATCCGCCTATGCAAAAGGTAGTTAAAAGGAGATCATCAAGTGGTTGGATGCTGAAGTTATCTATCCCATTACAAATAGTAGTTGGGTATGTCCTGTTCAATGTGTGCCCAAGAAAGGTGGGATTGCTGTGGTTCCTAATGAGAGAAACGAGCTTGTTCCGATGTAGCCCGTGACTGGATGGAGAGTCTGCATGGACTACCGTAAGCTAAGTGCTTGGACAAAGAAGGACCATTTCCCTATGCCATTCATGGATCAGATGTTGGATAGACTTGCTGGTAAGGGTTGGTATTGTTTTCTTGATGGTTATTCGGGATATAATTAGATTTCTATAGCTCCGGAGGACCAAGAGAAGACCACCTTCAATTGCCCTTATGGGACTTTCGCCCTCAAACGGATACCCTTTAGGTTGTGTAATGCTCCAATGACCTTCCAGCGTTGTATGATGTTGATATTCTCTGATATGGTGGAAGACACTATTGAGGTATTTATGGATGATTTCTCTGTGGTAGGTGACTCTTTTGACCG
>NW_006238961.1:1239567-1253950 GCF_000226075.1 Solanum tuberosum | reverse complement strand
ACCGCATTCTTGAAAAATAATATCTTCTCCAGATTTGGTACACCGAGGGCTATTACTAGCGATGGAGTCTCCCACTTTTGTAATAAGTTATTCAAGGCACTACTTGAGAAATATGGTGTCTGCCACAATGTATCCACTCCTTACCATCCCCAGACTAGCGGGCAAGTTGAAGTCTCCAACAGAGAGATCAAACAGATTTTGGCAAAGAATGTGAATGTTAATAGAACGGATTGGTCAAGGAATCTTGATGATTCACTATGGGCCTATCGCACAGCATACAAGACCCCTATAGGTATGTCTTCTTACCAACTTGTATATGGGAAGTCTTGCCATTTACCGATAGAGCTAAAGCATAAGGCTTTGTGGGTGATGAAGAAGCTAAATTTGGATTGGGGCGCCGCATCTAATCAAAGAATGAATGACTTGAATATGCTTGATGAATTTCGCCTAAAAGCTTGTGAAGTTCAGCCTTGTACAAGGAGAAGATGAAAGGTATCATGATCAAAGAATTGAAAAGCGAGAATTTGTTGTGGGTGATCTTGTGCTTCTATTCAACTCTAGGCTGCGCTTGTTTCCAGGTAAAACTCAAAATCCCAAAATGGACCGGGCCATTTTTGCTCATAAAAGTGCTCCCATGGAGCGGTTGAACTTGAGAACAGTGAAGGAACAAGGTTCATGGTTAATGGGCAAATGATCAAGATCTATCTGGGAAACGCAGAAACTGTGCAAGAAGTTGTTGAAGCCTATCATCTTGATGAAGTCTGAGTAATCAAGAGGCCTGCTTCATGCCGCGACGTTAAATCAAGCGCTGCTTGGGAGGCAACCCAAGATGTAAAATCTAGCCAACAATAGGTTTTTGTTTTTCGTTTAGTAATTTTCTTTGTTTAGTCTCTTCTCTGTACTCATTTAGATAGTTGATTTACTCTTGTTTTAGTGTTGGCTAGACATAGTATAGGGTCCGTGTCTAAAAAGTGTCCAGAAAATGTAAAAAGAACGTGCTAATGGTTGCTACATATGCAGGGAAGAAAGGCAGAATCTGCAGGAAAAAGGTCTGGTGCAGCAGTCTACGAACCCCATTGAAGGCCCGTGGTTCAGTCCATGGATCGTCAATAGTGTCCGTAGATCCCAGGTAAGTTCTGAAATTTTCCAAGTTAGAATGTCATCTACAGTCCCAATCTACGGACCGTAGATTGATCCACGGACCGTAGACGGGGTATCGTGGATCCAAACCTTAATTTTGTCTGACCCTACCCGGACCTCCTATTTAAAATTCCCCTAATTTGAAATCATTTCCATTTCCCTCCATTCACTCTCCAACCGTTTCAAACACTTCAACTCCCCTAAATTACTCCATATTTCCCCATAAAATCATCCCTTCCATTCCCCCATAATTCTCACGATTCCCTTCCATTCCGAATACTACTCATTCCATATTCCACAAAAGGGTCTGGTGTTTGGGTTAGTAATGAAGAGGTGATTTTTGGTCTTGAAAGCATCTGTCATCACACAATCACCCCATTCCCGTTGCTGTAAGGTAATAGACTTTTTCCTCACTTTGAATTTTGATTCATTGATAGATTATAGAAAGTCAGGGATTGGATCTTCACCTTGGATAATTGTTAGATGAAATTGCATGCTAAAATTGGAAGTTACAATACCCTTGGGACGATAGACAATGATTGTGTTGCCTTGTTGTATGTGATTATAAGTCTAAATGTAAGTTTCGACTTAGGGTTCCAAAGTTTGTCTTAAACACTTGTTAAAATGATTAAACGGAATCCTAAGAATGACAAACTAGGATGATTAAGTGTTGAAATACATGATTAGACTAGGACCTTGTTGAAAATGGTCAAACATGTGAGATTGAAAGTAAAGTATGTCTAAAACCTGGCACAGATCCCATCCACGAATCCCCGTCCACGGACCGTAGATCAATCTACAGACCATAGATAAGGTCTGTGGATGGAAGCACTTGAAGAGTTCACTAAGTGTCAAACCACGGATGTGGACTACGGTCCGTAGATCAATTTATGGACCGTTCTGTACAACAGTGGTTTCCCTCTGCGACCAATATTATTGGTCCTCTGATCCACAGAAGGGATCCATGGACCGTAGATCAGTCTACGGACCGTAGATGACCACTGTAGCCATTGTCTGATTTTTTTTTTAGTCTTTGTTGGTGTCGTTTTTAGTTTTAAAATTATTTTGAGTGTGTTGTTAGTTAGTATTGGTACTAATAACTCTTCCTCAGGCTCTATGGCACCTAAGAAGCTAGTCACCTACACAAAAATGGGAAAGTCAAAATCTATTGCCCCTAGCTTCAGGTTAATTGACGAAGATAATGATGTGGAGAAGGATCCGGCATACGTTCCTCACAACACGAGGACCTCTCCCACTGCACCCCGAGTCACCAGAGGCACCCCTGAAAGGTGATTCCCGCCGTAGTCACTGTCTCCAGTCTGATGAGGAGCACACACTGATCGGGTCGCCAACTGGGGCTGCTTCCAGTTCAGATATTGGGTCTACGTCCGTCTCTGAGTCTAGCCATGCTTCAGGGTATGAGTCTACCCATGCTTCAGGGTCCATTGCTAAATCAGCCATAGGTTCCGGCGATAATGAACAAGTAGCCTCGTCTGATGAGGCCACTAGCTCAGAATTAGTACCCGCACCACGAAATGATGACCCCACTCCAGTGGTCGGCGAGCCAAATAGATGGTGTGTTGAGGGCCAATAGCAAATTTATCGAGATGCCAAGATGAAGAATGACAAAGAGAAGATGGCCCAACTTATTACAGAGGAGCGCAGAGTCCTCACGGGGAGCTTGCACACTGTCCCCGACATCCACCGACTTTTTAAACTTTGCAAGTGTGACTGGATGGCTCGAGTCCTTGGGACTTATAGCGAGGAGATTGTGCGGGAGTTCTATGCCTTCTATGCTGCCACTCTCCGAGGTTCGATTGACAAGAGGTCCAAGCCCACACCCCAGGACCCTATCACTTCTACTATGGTCCTTGATTTTTCAGTAGGCACCTCACATACCACCATCAGTCGATTCCTCTATGGCCCTGGTGCTAATCACACTTGGGCCCTCAACACGGCTGAATTTGATTATAGATGGGATGTTGTGAGGAGTGGAGCCTTCACGCGTAACGCCGAGCTGAGGGAGGCTGTCTTACTGTGGTTGGCCAGGAACATAGCTGCAAATGGAGAGTGTGTGGAGTGGGTTAACTCACCACGTTTGGGTATTCGGAAGGCCACCTTGACTTTGGTAGCCAAGCTTTTTTGGTTGTTGGTGTGGAACAGGGTCACACATACAAAAGCAGACAACCAACTCACATGGGACAGAGCCGTCATGGTTTCCGCATTAGTAGCAGGATTGGAGATCGACTTTGGCAGCATGCTGCTGGCAGAAATTCACAAGAGGGCATTTAAGACCTCTACTACTTACCCTTTTTCATGTTTGATTTTCCAATTGTGCAGGGACTCTGGAGTGCCGCTCTGGCATTGTGATAGGTTGATCCACCCTACGGGGACCTTAGATATTGACATGATCTGGGACGAGGCAAATGTGGCTGCTTCTCGCAGAGGGACACGGATCGATGTGCCATTGGGTACTGATTTAGTAGATGCTGTGGAGCAGATGCATGGTGATGAGCCTACCACCCAGCCCACACTGATAATTCCCCCGCCTCTTTTTCTCAGGCCGCTAGTCAGGCCCCCAGCTCATCTAGAGCCACCCCGCCTTTGGGAGCCAATGTTATACCATTTACCCGAGTCCAGAAGTTAGAGGCCCAAATGGCCACCTTGTTGTACCACATTAAGCCCTGGATGCGGAAGTTGATTTTTGAGTCCGAAGAGAGAGTAGAACAAGGATGGAGTTAAAAATGGACCAGAAGGTCCAATCAGTTCATAAGCGGCTTGTTGCCTTTGAGTGAAGAGTCTTAGAGAGGCCAACTCCTACTACTGATATGTCCTCTTTCCGGTCCGAGCTAGATAGTCTCCGGGCCGATGTTGACGCCATCCTGGCCACACCAGTTGTTGAGCCACAGGCTGCACCCTCTGCATTAGGTGACAGTACAATCCTGGGTGCACTATTCAGTGGAGATGATGCAGATGCGTAGCCCGGGCCTGCACGTTCCCGTGGTAAGAGGCACCGTTCTAGTCACCAAACTGAGCTCACAGAGGAGGAAAAGGCTAGAAACAGGCAGCGCAGGTAGGAGAAGAAGGCACAGAAAGCCTCCATAATAGATGAGCAACTGAGGCAGCAGAGGACCCGTGAGATGATTGCTGGGAAGTCCAGTTCTATGCCCGTGTCTAAGGTTATGCCTACTGTGGCAATTGATGTGAGTACCACTGATGGTGCAGTTAGAGTCGCTGATAGCACTACTGATGGTGATGTCCTTGTTGATGCGGGCACTACTGAGGGTGACCAGAGTGTTGATTTAGTAGGCTCCGGGAAACCGGACCCACCCGATTGTTGATGGTTCGTCGGTGCTATGTGCCTCAAGTTTGCTTCACCCAAATCCATTACTTTTTATTATTTTTCTGTGCATTGGGGACAATTGCACCATTTTTGTTGGGGGTGGGGTAAATGGATTGTAAATGATAGGGTGTAATCTGAGTAACCCAACTCATAATCCTCTCTTGGGGTTTTCTTGCCTGTGTTCTTTTTCCCCAAGAGACTGTTTAATTTCCATTGAACCGGCATATGTTAGGATCGTATGTGTAGAAGCATGAAAAAGAATGAAGCATGATGGCTTATGAAAAATGATACCCGTCCAAATTTTGTGATGTGTGCTAGAATTTGTAGGCTAAGTTAAGTTGAATGTGTTGGCTCTGAGTATGACACGATAATTAATCAACTTGATGGCATGACTTAAGCTAAAACTTGAACTAGGTAATCTGATAATCTGATAATGAAACTATGTGCCAATGGTAGCATCAACAGTTGCCAAGATAGCATTTTGTATAAGCTGATCTTGTTGAAACCAGGAAACATAGGTCGGATTGGATACTTCGAAGTTGTTTTCAGAGATAGTTTTGGAAGGGATTGGGATCGATCCATCCAAATGACCAAAGAGATTGTGTGCACGTATAAGCATGGACACCTAAGCTTTCCACAACAAAAAGTTATAGCTACCAGCAAGTTCGATGGGGAGTTAAGTAACAAGATTGAAGTGGACAACAATCTTTGAACCGGAGATGTTGCTGGCATTGACGACACTTGTATTTGAGGCCATTATGGGCTTAAGGTGTGTGGGCTGGGAGGGGAAAAATGGATCAAGCTTGTTAAAGCAATAGAGCTCTGAATACCATAAAGAGAAAGGGAAGAACTGGACGCAAATTAACTTGTTTGTATTGATTACTGTGTTGGCCCTTATATAGCCACTGTATTACATTCAAGGCTGAGAATAAAATAACAACTTAGAGAAACGTGCGTAATTACACTTCTAAAGATAAAAAGGCTGATAAGAAAAATAAAAAGAGTCCTACAGGTAACAAGAGTCTTAGATGCTAGCCGTTATCAACTAGCATACCCCTTTTCCACAAAAATACTCTTTTTTACTATTATATATTGATTAGATTAGATAATTTGTTTGAAACCTTCTTTATTAAGAAGAAAATTAGACACCAATTTTTCTCTCATGGAAGGAGTATAAAATACATCTTTCAAAGTCAATACCCTTTCATAGGTAAAACACAATTCGACATCTTCTATTTCAAGCACTTGAGTAGTATGAGAATCACCAAACATGATAATTTTGGGCTCCTCAAAAGGAGAATATTTTTTAAATCAATATTTGTCGTCACAGACATGACGATTTGCACCAGAATCAATCCACCATTCATAAACATTCTTAATCATATTTATGTCTATAATTACCTCCACATAAGTCTCTTTGGTGACATTTTCCTGAGGTGTAGGACCACATGTATGAAATATGAAAAATCAAGCAATATGTCCACTCTTTCCATAGACAAAGCACGGTCCCTTATCTTGAACTTGTTGATTTTGTTCATGGTTATTTGTACTTTTTTGTAGAGATCCACTATTATTTTTCTTGAAACTTTGTTCTTATGCTTTATAGAAGTAGTTTTGTAAGATTCAGGAGTAACATTATTTGAACTAATTAAATTTACCTCATTGTGATGTTACTCTCTTCTAATTATAAAAGTGCATCTTGGCCCCTTGCCTTCTCTTCCATGCAGCTTCACATTATCAACGTCTCATGAGAGGTTTCCTTTTGTTTGTGGTGCATAGGTTTTTGAATTTCCTTCCAAGAAGGTGGAAGTTTATCTATTATGCCACAAACAATAAGGTTATCTATAATTTTGATCTCCTTGGACCGGAGCTCTCCAACAATCATTATAAAGTCTTGAGCTTGGTCAACCACTAATTTGTTGTCCGTTATTTGAAAATGAAAAATCTACTAGCTACATATTTTTTTGCTACAACTTCTTCGGTATCATACTTACTTTGCAATGTTTTCCAAATTTTCTTTGTATTATAGTAAGGTTTATTATAATAATTAGAAAAATTATCAAACATAATAAACAATTATGAATAAATACCGACACTTGTAGGAATCACCATCATACTTTTCCACTTCTATAGATGAGAAATAAGTTCATCATCATTTATGGAGGTGTTGTCAACTTTATTATGATTCTTCTCATTTAACACATAAGAAACATTGAGTAGACTTAAGTAGAAAGGTATTTTATTCCTCCATTTCTTGAAATGGTTACCATTGTATCGGTCCAACAATAGTCTTCCTCTCCAAGATACAACAACAATTCACAAAGTATAACTCAACAAACTCTGAACAAGAGTTCAGTCTTGAGCTCCACAAAAAGAACACTCCTTCAACTAATAAAAACTCTTTTCCATTTTGAATGTTTTTGTTTTTTTACTAAGTAGGTTCTCTTCCATTTTGAATCCAGGAAATTTGTTTACTTTGTTGCATTTAGTCCAAATGGTGAATACTTGGCAAGTGGGTCATTTGATAAATGCATGAATATATGATCAGTGAAGGAGGACAAGATTGTAAAAACCTACAATGGCGATGACTGTATTTTTGGAGTGTGTTGGAACAAGGAAGGCAAAGAGGTTGCAGCTTCTTTTGGAAACAACAAGGTTTGTGTGTTTGATATTCAATTGTAGAGGTTGAGGAATAACATTAAAAGGACTTGGGAACACAGAGGCAGGAATTTCACAATTCAAGAAACTCTGCTTTGCAGATTTTACATAAGTTTTTTTTGATTTGTCACACGGTGTCCGGTTTACCAAAATTAGGGCTGACTAAATAATCATCATGGGTTTGATATAAACTTAGGATTGCAGTGGGTAAACCGGACACCATGTGACAAATAAAAAAAAAGAATATCTACAATCTCCATTTCTACAAGGCAGAGTTTCTTGAATTGTGAAATTCCTGCCTCTGTGTTCCCAAGTCCTTTTAAAGCACTCTTCCTCAACCTCTACAATCAAATATCAAAAACACAAACCTTGTTGTTTGCAAAAGAAGCTGCAGACTTGTTGCCTTCCTTGCTTCAACACACTTCAAAAATACTGCCATCGCCATTGTAAGTTTTTATAATCTTTGCCTCCTTCACTAACGATTTATTCATGCATTTATCCAATGAACTACTTGCTAAGTATTTACCGTTCGGACTAAAGACAATAGAACAAACAGGTTTCCTGGATTCAAAATGGAAGAGAACCTAATCAGTAAAAAACAAAAAAAATTCAACAAGAAAGATACAAAGATTTGATGATCTTATAGAAAGATACACAATTACCTCATTCTCATTCCACTCCCCCCCTACATCCCCACCCAAATAAAAGGAATCGTATATAGGTATTGATAGAAGTGTTTAGATGGCGAAAGGCGACAAGGGTATGCCCCGCCGCGTGGCGATGCACTCACTTTTTTTAATATATTGATATCCAATTTCATATATCCAAATATTTGAATGTATAGATATCCAAAATATTTAATTGCATATATATATTTCCAAAATTTCAATTGGAATAACATATTAGCAAATATTTAAAGTAAAAAACTAAAGTAGAATAACTATAAAACTAAATTGAGTTGGATAGAAATAAACATCGAAGGACTACAATTTTTTCATAAATAATCTATAGGCAGATTGCAGTAGTCTGCAGAAATTAAATAACACGGCATAAAAAAAAGCTAAGACTGTGCACACAACTGACGGCACATGAAAGAAGAATAGAAGAAGAAGAAGAACAAAACAATTGCTAAAAATGTACCTGCTGAAGGTCATGAAGCAGAGGAGAAAGAGGAATTGAAGAGAAAGAGAGAAGAAATACCTGCTGGAGGTCGCGAAGATGGAGAAGAGAGTCGCTACTACGAACTGGAGAGAAAAAAGGGAAAACAGAGTCGGGTTTGTCCAAAACTCCAAATAAACTGTAATGTTACCTTTTAATTATTAAATCAGGGCATTTAAAAAAAAAGTGACGCCTTTATTGGCTCACCTTGCCTCCCACTCACAGCTCATCATTGCCTCGCCTCTGCTCGCCATTTCGAGGTCGCCTCGCCTTGCCGGTAATAGGCGCAAAGGTTGCGCCTCGCTTCGCCATTCGCCAAAGGCGATCGATCGCCTTTGAGAACACTAATTGATAGTTCAATTGAGTACAAGTAAACAAACCACAAATAAGGCGATCGCCTTTGATAACACTTATTTATTAAGAATGCCTTAATTTTATTAGACATTATGAGTTCACATCCATTACCTGTGAGCATTTAATCTATGAAGAAGACTCCCTCGTTCAACATGCCATAGATTTGCAGTAGTGTTAAATTAACCACTACACAGACAGACAATAAAACAAAACTAGTAAGCTTATAGAACTGGAAGGTTAGGTGCAATACATTAGATCCCTTTTTGTGCTCATCGTACACCAAGAATCCATTTGCTAGACGGTTAAAGTGAAACTATATCTCTCTGGATTATTTTTACTCGCAAGGGGATTACAAGCCAAATTACAATCCTTCCAAACTTTCAACTCAACTTTTGGGGTTTTAAAGTTCGTTGGGACGTCAAGAGCAAAGCGCAAATGGACAAAAACAAACAAATATATGTCTTTAGTTCTAAACTAATAATTGTAATATGATTATTTCCACAAGGTTAGATGCATGCTTATAATATTCGTCCGTTAAATTTTTCCTGACCTACTTTCCCCCTTATGTACGCACATTCAATGAGGCGAAGCACTCACCACATTCTTAGCCTTGTTTCAGGGCTTAAGTGCGCCTTTGTCAATAGTATACCAGAAAGAGAAGAAAAAAATAAAAAGGTAAGTCAACCCCAATGCACCCAAGGCCATAAACTAGAGAGCAATGAAATGAGAGAATATAATGGAGACTAAAGTTTAAATCCTAAAAAGGACAAAAAGCTTTAGGTGATTTCTTCCTATATGCTAGACCTTGATAGGCAGAGTAAAAGTTTTGGCCCAGTGGAAGGCAAATTAGTCAGGTGAGGGATGGCATTCCCAATAATCTTTATTTTTGGAGGCTAAAAACACAAAAAAAAAGATGCTCCTTTATAAATTCGAGGTGTTTGGCCAAAAAAAGAAGTCATTTTGAGCATATACAACACAAAACATGGATTGTTTTTCTCCAAAAGTACTATTTTATAAATGATTTGATTTGAAGTGCATAAGTTATTTGCGTCCTTAACCACGAGAAAGCTTAAGCACTAGAATTGTTTCAGAAAAATATTAACTTGGCAGAATTAAACTCATCTAACAACAACAACATACCTAAACCTTACCCGTACCTTGTGCAGATAGAGAATCCTGTTTCCAGACACACTCTTGAATCAAGTAAGGATATCGAAGCAGTTAAACTCATCAAATAGAAACACAACATCAAATTCTCCACATAAAACTATATTAGAACTATGAACAACGATTTGAACCCTAAAAGATTGTACAAAGGAACATATTAGGAAGAGGAAAATTGATTTACCTGATTCATGTAGATGTAGGTCATCGGAGGTTGCTGTGAATTGTTAGTGGCCAAAAGTAAACCCTAGGGATTACTTTTCACTTCTACCTCTAAAATATATACAGAGGGAAGATATGGTAAGTGAGAATTTTGGGACACAAATATTTACTTATACTTTTTAAATATATTTTGCAGATCATATACATTCTTTGTAAGGGGATCCAAAGGTTGTAGAAACTGGAAGGCTTCATCCATATTAGTACTATTTTGCATTTTTTAGTTATTATTGATTAGTTTAGAGTTATCAAAGATTTAAACCTCAAATACAAAAATCAGAATATCAAAATGTTTGCATAACATTGCTCATTTTGTTTCTAGTTCAAGATAACGAATACCCTTTTGCACAAAGGTAACAAGAGCACCAGGAGGAAGTAGAATTCCTTCCATTGTGCTCTTATGTGAGAATTGTTATATTCACTTTGTGAACTGGGAGGAAGTAGATTTTCATCCTCTCGATGCTCTTGTTACTTTTGTGCCAAAGAGTATTTAGTATCTTGAACTAGAAACAAATTGGAGCAATGTAATGCAACCATTTTGATATTCTGATTTTTGTATATGAAGTTTAGATATTTTGATAATGTTGAACTAACTAATAATAACTAAAGAACGCAGAACGAAACCGATATGGATGAAGACTTCAAGTTTCTACAACCTTTGGATATCATTACAAAGAATGTGTATGAGCTGCAAAATATAACAAAAGAGAAAAGAAAAACTTCGAAAAGATGAATCCAGGCTGAAGGATAAGGCAAATGATGACAATGTGAGGGACCACAAATGAGAACCTGCAAGAGAAAAGGAGAAACAACATAAGGAAAAAGAATGTGAACGGGATAAAGAAAGGAGTGCAAACAACTTAAGTTTTGTCTTGAGTCAAGCACCATTCTACTCTCCCCACATCCCACTTATGGGATTACATCGGGTATGTTATTGTAGGGGATAATAGTCCTTTTGTCCTTTTTGGTCATATTCTATAATGATAAACAGTTAGATTCCTTATTCAAATTAGGGGATTCTTTAATGATCAACAACTAAGACAAGCCAATTTCTCTATAGTCATTCTTTTTAATCATTAAAATATATTCCATTCACAATTTTTGCATTCTTGATAGATGTAATCAATGAAATTTTTAAGAAATATTAGGAAGTTTGGAAGAATAGGAATTCTTACGTTTCTAGTAGCCTATTTGGCTATTCTATTAGGATAATAGCACAAAAAAGGCACTCCTTTTTACATTCGAGGTGTTTGGCCAAAAAAAGAAGTCTGCTATTTGAAATAGAGTAGCACGAGCACGAGCAAAAATGGTTGAAAAGTCTTCTGTTTGAAATAGAGTAAAACAACCCAAAATCACCTACTCGATTGACAAGCATAGCTTTTATAGCTGCTTTATCTGCCACGCCCCTTTCCCTAAATATCTTGGGAAGCGAAGAGGACAGGTTTGAAACTCATTCGGTAATCTTCTCCTGAAGGTAGGCATTTCCCCAAGGCACTGATATGATGACTCTCTCAATTACACGTGTTTTAGGGAGTTGAACGTCTTATTCTTATGAATTGGTTTTTAAATTTCTAAAACAAAACCAAATCAAACGAAAAAAATAACCGTCGATTTGGTTATTGTCGATCTAGTTTGGGATTTTAGGTTCTTTCACTTTGAAAGTAATAATTTTTTTAGGATATAGGTATCTCGATAAACACACACCTAATACATGAACAATCCAGAAGAAAGTTACTGTCGATTCAATCAAACAGTTAAGCAACACTAGAGTTATTATTACACAAACAAAGTGATTCAATTAAGAGACAATTTGATTATCTTATGTGAGGTAGGGTGGATAAAGACTAAAGTAATGAATTTTGATGGACTTGGACTTCGGGTTGTATTAGTTGGACTAAAATATAAGTATTGGGCTATATCTCTATCCTAGATACAAATCAATATCAGCTTTGTACAAAGAAAGATCATACTACTTGTATTCCACATTCTATCTATTCCTCTACCGAGTTAAAGAAAAGATAGTATTTTATTCTAATGGTGATGAAGCATTAAAATAGTAAAGTTAAGAACACAAGAATAACTTTTAATGATAACCAAACTTCATTCATAGATTTTGATATTGAACAATCATTCATAACCACCGTCCTAACAAAGGGATTTAGCTACTCATAATTTGATTCACAAAGTTTGAATCTTCAATATACATTCAAGAAAGTGAAAGATGAAAAATAATAGGAATGAATCCTGGAAATTGAAGAAAAAAGTCATCCAAGTGTGGTACTCCAAAAATCAGAAAAGGCATACTTGTACAACAGAAAAAAGAGAGTTTATTTATAGGTTGGAAAAACGCGGCAAAATTCTGGTCTGCAGGTCCGTGATGCGGGGTCAAGGAAGATTTGCCTATTTTGCATTTATCCTGATCCACGATAGCTACGCGACACGGAAGCTTTTCAGAGCCTCTGGTTCGAATTTATTTTCGCGGCCATAGTTTTCTTCTCAGCTTCGTGACACGGAGAGAAAGTGGAGTTGAGTTCCTTCTTTTGCTCTCCTTGTGACGTGCACACTTGGTTCTGACTTCATTCTCAATTTCCTTCCATTTCTTTATGTTCAGAGTTCCAATTTGAACACCTTCCAACCTACAAAGACCTAACACTTTGGTTAGCCAAAATAACACAAACAAGACTAAATAACTACAAACACAACGAAACTTGTTCTCAAATTTAGTTAAAACATGGTTTCATTTGACTTTTAAGCATATCAATATGTCCAAGATCTTACAATAGTTAATTCAGAAAGTATAACCCAACAAAATCTGGATAAGAGTGGAGTCCAAAAGTCGACAAAAAGAACACTCCCCTTCAACTAATAAGAACTCTATTTTATAACTAACTTTATGCACTCTATATTTTCTTGTATCAAAACAAAGGAAAACCACCACTACTTATAGGAGATGAAGTATTCCTTATAATGAACAGAAAAATAATGGGGAAGTAAATCGAGAAGATAAATAGACTAAATATTGCATAAGACAAAACTACTGCACAATTCAATGTGCAAAGTAATGCATTGAAAATAAGATACAAACACTAAATGCCAAGGAATGATGCACTAATGTGATCCCTATCATCCCTTAAAAACATTTTATAATTGTAACATCTCGGAAATTGAAATAACTAGGAAAGAGTTAAAAGTTGGGGAAAGAATCATTTTTGGAAAGTATATGAAAGTCTGGAAAATTGTGAAGTATGTTAGTTGAGTTTTTGGTCAACTTCAAGTGGACATAACTCCTATCTCAGGATGATTTAGGTGGATTTCTAGATATGGTTGGAAATATCTTGGAATAACCTTTCCAACGCCGCTGCGTTTGTGCCATTCTGAGTTTGTATGAGTGAGTTATGCCCTTTGGAAGTTGGACTGTTTGAATAAGGAAAATCTAATCCGGATTTTGGAAGGGTAATTTAATCTTTTCCTTACCTAATTATTCTAATTCGTTTTTAGGATTTAATTGGGGTAAAATTAGATTTTAGTCAGTTTAGAAAAGTTAAAGTTTCATGCTAGGGCTTGGAGAAAAGAGAAAATAGGAGAAGGGAGAAGAGAAATCAAGATTCGTCAAGATCGTCGAGTTTAGCTTGTGGATTTCGTCAAGGGGTGATCCCTAGGAGGTATGTGAGATCACATAGCATTGGTTTAGTTCACCCACGCGCCAACCATGATTCAATTCAGCAAATTTAAGTCTTTGAAAGTTTAGAAATTGAGTTCTTGATGAACATTGTTGAAAGTTTCTTTTGAATTTCTTATGGGGTGTGTTGTTGGAGTTTCTTGCGATTTGATTCATGTTTCTGGGTGTAATTTCACTTTGAATCTATCATATATTGAGGGTATAATGATTCTAAGTGTTTGGGGAAGGAACCATTGTAGTTTAGAGGGTTTAGAGTTGAAAAACGAGCAAGAAAAGTTGTAGAACACCTGGGGAAAGGGGTGGGGCGTCGTACCAGCCAACGCACCCCAAAAGTTCCTCTGAACTTTCACCCTTGGGGAGCCACGCCAGCCAGCGCTCCCCAGGTCTGGTTCTGAACATCAAGAGCTGGTGCCCCGCGCCTCTCAGAGCGCCAGGGACGCAAGTTCTTCCCATTTCTTCTCCACCTTTTTGTACTTGTTCCTTAGCAATGTACCTATGTTTTCTAGTTCATTCCAACACTCTAAGGTACATCTAAACATCATGAAATCATCCATAAACATGAGATCATGAACCTTGAATCCATAATCCAATTCAAGGAAAGTTAGGATCAAAGTCAAGAGAAGTTAAGAGTCAAGTCTAGAAGTTAAGAAGCAAGTCAAGAGAAGTTT
>NW_006238961.1:1226494-1239397 GCF_000226075.1 Solanum tuberosum | reverse complement strand
GTTAAGGTGTTCTATATGACGGCAAAGTATAGGACAGTTCTGGCAGCGTGGGCAAGACGTTGTATCACCACTTAGGCTCATAGTGGTGGTTGTCAGTTAGAGAATCTCCCACAGAAACTAAATTACCTTATAATATGAGTAAAGTTGTGTTTGTTATTGCATTTTCTTTAACGAACTAAGTTGTTTTCCACTGTTTTACAAGATCTCTATATATTGCATATGTTTATTGCTTTATTTTGAGTTAAGTTATTCAGGAGTTGAGTAAAGCCAGGGTAAGTGTTTCTTTCAGATCCTTTTCTAGCTTAAGTTATGTTTAGCATTCCAACTCGCATACTCGTACATTCAATGTACTGATGCCAGTTAGCCTGCATCTTATTATGATGTAGACGCAGGTAACCAGGATCAACATCTAGTGCCTCGTTGATCCAGTTGAGCACTCAGAGTCAGTTCGTGAGCCTTCTTGCATTCCGGAGGACTCATTTTTATCATTTTCTTTCAGTATTTCATTGTTAGGATGATCGGGGGGTCTTGTCCCGACATCCCTCTTTGTTTTAGAGGCTTCATAGACAGTCAGACATTTAGTAGTTCAGTTTGTCTTTACATTTTCATTCATATGTCAAGACTTGAGTTGCCATTTTGGCCAAGTTGAATGTTTGACTTTTTAAGCATTTTTAGTATTTTATTATTCAAGTGAGTATAGTGCGATTGATCATTATAAATATGCATAGAGTCTTCCGCTGAGTAAGTAAGCCAGGCCAAGGGTTCGCTTAGAGCCAGTAATAGTTTTCGAGTGCCAGCCACGTTCGGTGTGTAGGCTCGGGGCGTGACAATAATATTACAATGCTATATAAAAGCCAATAATTTCTTACTCATTTTAATATTAAATGCTAAGACTCGAATCATTTTGTAACACCTTGCAACTCTACGTTTAAAATCTAAATCGTTCATCATAAGAATATGAGCTTGAACCAGGTGATGCACTACTTGTTCATGGGTATTAAGGTCCATTACCAAGTGTATCAGGAGTATCAAAAGTTATCTAGGGTCATAAGCGACCTCAAACATCAAGTCAAGTTCAAAGAATTCCTATTGGCTAAGTTCTCACATGAGTTCATATAAAGGTCAACTTCAAATGACCATATCTCTCCACATATAAAGAATTAGGTCACCCATGACCTATCAAATTAAGTTATATGAGTCTTTTCTCCAACCCACCAAGTCTGCACCAATCAGACTTTGGAGTAAGAAGTCATGGTTATTTTATTGGATTATGCGCGGGCTAAGAAATTCGGCGTGGACACTTGACCATTTGGCAACTGGCCGAATGATTTGCCGAATCGCCGAATCAGCTCGCTGAAATAGCCTTAAAACCTCAAGTTTTTGGATATTTTGGCGATTTAATAAAGCCCCATATGGCGAACCGCTAAATATTTCGATTAGGGGACCTCAACATCACTGATTTGATTAATGCAATTCATTAAAAGGTCATTTTATTTGATTTATATGCTATTCTTATCTTCCCAGAAAGGTATTCTTGACCTTTTACCCTGAATTAACCTTCCTAAGTGCATATTATAACATAATATCATTATTATATGTATAGAAATTCTCAAAATACCTAATTCTCCTTCTTCTAAAGATCAATAACTCCAAGAAAGGAATTTCTCCAATTTTCCAAGATCTAAAGGCTCCAATTTCAAGATTCTTTCCAAGATACCTAAGGTTTTCAATTCAAGATTCTTCTACACACTTCATCTTCCAAGATTTTTCTTCAAGACTCATCACTAAGGTATGTAAGAGCTACTCATAGTGATGGACTAAGTTCGTCCTCACGCCCTACATCTAAATTCAGTCACTAAAAGATTATATGTAGGGTTCTACCCATAGTCTCTTGAAATCTGAATTCGGTTTGTATTTTCTTATCGTGAGTTCCAATTGCTTAATCATTGAGATTATGATTCTCTTATCCATGTTGATTCTTACAATGTTGTTCATGCTTTCATTATTACATGAACCATATTTATTGAAGTCATATTTTAAAAAGGTTTCTATATGAGTTTTTCCTATACATTAATTTCGGACATGGAAAGTGAGTCGATGAGCATTTAAATGCATGATTTGAAAAGGTTTTTTCAAACAACATAAATGGTTTCATATATTCTATTTGGTAATTGAGAAGAAAAGAGAATAATTGATTTTCGAAAATCATTTTAGTAAAGTAAAGTGAAATAAAGGTCAGTTCCCTAAACAGGGATATTGAGCATAATTGATATTGATTATTCTGGGGAATAGTATCGAGCACCAAATTGGGTAACAATTTATTTTCACTTAAATCTCCAAAAGCTATATAGCCAATATGATTCGTATCGACTTTCATGTGAATCCTCACTTCCTCTTTATAAGGCATATGGGATGGATCCATATATTATAGTTGTTGTCCTTTATACCCCGGCAATGTATAAGATGACTCTTGCAACATGGCCGAATGTTGTATCATTACTAGGCTCATAGTTATGGTTGTCAATTAGAGAAACTCTGCAAGAAAGTATATTGTGTTATTTTTTATGTTGCTTCTATTCCATATCTTATATTGGAAAGCTTAAATGATTTTAGCTCATGTTCAAGCTACACTTCCAATCAGGTTACTTCTGACCTCTTTTAGTTCATTTTGTATAGCCCTATTACATACCATACATTCAATGGACTGATGTCATTCGACTTGTATCATTTCATGATACAGATTCAGGTACTTAGGATCATTAACAAGCATTTTGTTGAGATTACCATATCCGCTCGTCAAATTTTGGTGAAACCTCATTGCTTTTGGAGGACTCCAGTTTATTGTATAGTTTTAGTAGTATTTTGAGGTGTCGTGGGTCTTGTCCCATCACCTATCTTTAGACAGTAGCGGCTTCATGGACAAGAAGTTAGATAGTTTCAATACTTACTCAGATGTTTTTGCTCAACGTTTACTATGTATTAAGTATTCTCAGATAATGGTTTTAAGTTCTTTAAATATTTTGAAATTCTAATCTATTAAAGTTTCTGGATATTCTATACAGTCATATGTAGCATAGTTAATCAGTAAAAAGGTTCGATTAGGACCAACAATGGTTCTGATCAGTTCCAGTCATGTCCAGGGTGTAGGTTCGCGGCAAAACATCTGCATTGAAACTTCACTTAGTAAAAAAATAATTTTTACTCCAATGTCATAATAGTCTCATACTTGAACTATGAATCCTTAAGGGAAATAAAATATGACTACTTACACATAATAATCAAGGTGTCTACATAAGCTTTAAAAGTTAGCACATTACGACCTTGTGTTATCCCGATTTCATGAGTTCTTTTTAGAATAAGACGAATTTTGATAGGAAGCGGCCTACTTCCATACTCAGATAGGTGAAATCTATCGAGAGTGCTCCAATAAGTTTAACACTCCATCCATACGGGCTACATATTTTTCATTATGAGTTTTTAAACTCAACCTCCACAATTTACTACAGAAGATAATGCACTCAAATCATAGGGAGCGAATAAAAAATAGTGCAGTTTTTACAACAAGTCATCATATGATTCATTTTTCCCATTTCACTTGGTTATAGGATCTCTAGTCCCTAGGTTGGGTTTCCTCATATATGACTCAAGGATTTATAGACATTAATATCATCTCCCTCAATATGCTCCAGACCTTTTCTCTTGTGAAGGCATTAGTATGAGAATATGCAAGATTATCCCAAGATTTGACATAATAATCATTAATGGTATCAGTTGTCAAATATGATCTCACATTACTATGTTTCCTCCTTATAGGTCTGAATTTACCGTTGTAATAACGATTTTGAACTCTACCAATTGCAGCAGTGCTATCACAATTAGTTCAAATATGAGGAATCGATTTTTCAAATGAATGTATTTGAAATAATTAATAAATCTCTCAACCAATTTGCTTCCTCACTAGCTCATGCTAAAGAAATTAGTTCAACCTCTATAGTAGAGTTAGCAATTATTGCTTCTTCTTTTTTTATTTCCAACAAATAGCACCACCACCCAAAGTAAAAATGTAACTAGTGGTAGAACATGAATCACCTGATAAAGTTTTCAATCTACATCAGAAAAGCCTTCAAGTACAACATTATCTTTTTTTATAGAACAAATTACAAGTTTTTGTCCCAATTAAATATTTCATAACTCTTGTTATAACATGTCAATATTCATTACCTAGATTTCTTGTGAACCAACTAACTATTCCTACCGCATATACAATATCATGCCTAGTGCAATAAATCACATATCTCAAACTTTCAATTAAGCTAGCATATTCCTTTTAATTTATCACGTCATTTTCACTTTGAACATGAAATAAATGAACATTTGAATAAAAAGAAGTTACAACATACTTGAAATCAAGAAAGTTATATTTTTTTTAAAATGTTCTCAACATAATGTGACATGTCAAAGAAAATTCCATCACATGTTCTTGTAATTTTTATTTCAAGAATAAAATTTGTCTCACCAAGATCTTTCATATCAAAATGGCTTCTAAGAATTTTTTTAGCTTCATCAATAACATTCACTTTAGAGTCAAATATCAATAAATTATCAATATATAGGCTGATGAGTCCACAATTTGGACTCATTTAGGGCTTTATTTGGATATATTTTGTGTCCTCAGATGCTTATTTTGTGCCAATACTGATATAAAATCCTTGATTTCCAGGTATATGGATTGACGAACAAAGCATGTACACTAATTTGCAAAAAGGAACAAAGTGACCTGAAAGAATGAAGAAAGGAAGCCTTGGTGATCGCCGAGTACCTTTGGCGAGTCACCGAATGGCCACCGACTCGCCTAGAGTTCCAGTGTGCCAAGCCCTGAAGGACAAAGTCAAGTCGGCGAGAGAAAGGAGCAGTCGACGAATCGTCGAGTGGTTCCACGTTGCAATATTAGATTGCCCAAAGTTACAGAACTTGAGGATGCTGAAGGCCAAAACAAAAAGGCGATGGAACTGACATAAGGACGAATCACCGAGTTGATCGGTGAGCCCGACTTACTGAGCCGAATAGCCCTTAGCAGTATATTTTTGGTGAATATAAATACATTTTCAAACATTAATCTTAAGAGATTTTTATCATAACTTTTATCATATTTTTGGAATTAGTTTGAACTCAGAGTATTCTAAACTGAGAGACATGTTTTCCTTAGCTTTGAAGAATTAAAACTTTCCATTTTTGAGAAATTGAAAGTGGTTCTTCAAGATTCTTCAATTGGTACCTTTGTAAAGATGAAATTAATCATACCAGTTGGTGAAAAAACAATTTGGTAACGATTTCTATCTTTTTATGATGTCCAGCTAAACTCCCAATTCTTGGGGTGTGATTATGGGTTGATTTAGCTAATGGGTATTGCTAATTGTCAGTGTAATTGTTGTTTAGAAGTTATTTCAATCAGTAATTGTGGTTTATATTAAAGAAATGTAGTTGCAAATGCAGTTCTACCTTCATGTTTTTGGCTTGCTCGAAAGAGGGGTTTTAAAACCAAGATTACTGAATTGATGGTCTGTGGGTATTTGGTTGTCATGGGTATTGGGTTGTCATGGGTTCAGACCGAGAGAGTGAATCATAAAACCTTTTCCACACATTTAGCTCGAGAGAGTGAATGGACTAAAGCGTAGGATGTTCTTAATTGTATGTTTGTCGATGTTCAAGAGAAATTGACTTGATTAGGGGTAAATTGTTTGAGAGAAAGTTTACCTCCCCTATAGTCTAGCTTATTCACTAATTTACAAATGATTTCTAATAGTTGCAACTACCCGTTTATCTATAATAGCCCCTAATCAAATCACAACCCAAGAACCCGTCTCCCTATTGTTATCTTCGTATTATTTGCTATTGTTGTAGCTGATAGTCAAAACTAAAACCCCCTTATTTGACATTCGTATCACCTCCTGATTTACATTATGTTTTTAATCGTAAATGTCTATTCCTATAACTGATTCGAACATATTTGCACTTGACTCTGAATCTTAAACATGTACCATTCCCTGTGGGATTCAACCTCAACTCATTCAGTTGGGTTATTATACTGACTAACGATCGTTGACGCTTAGAACTGGATTAAGTGTCCTTGAAATGTTAATCAAAATGGCGCCGCTGCTGGGGAGTGTTGTTGGTTTAGATTCTTTAGTAAAGTTGAATTTTGTTCTTGTTAGTTATAGTTGAATGTACTTACTTTTAGTTTTGGTTTGCTTGTTTGTGTTTTGAAACAGAGAGTCTGAGTGAGAATGGAAGCAATGGCAGACAAGTGGGCCACCAAGATGACATCGGAAACCTTAATGATGTCAATGAGCCTAATGCTAATGACCCTCATCTAATGGGTGGAATTGGTTCCATTCGCTTGCCTCCGGCAGAAGGGACCGCTGTGTTCCAAGTTACAAGTACTATGTTGCAACTCTTGCAATTGAAAGGGTTGTTTGGTGGATTGGCTCATGAGGATCCCTATGAGCACATATGAAATTTTGTTTATGTTTACGGGCTGTTCTTCTTCAAGAATATATCCCAAGAGTCGGTTCGGTTGAGGTTTTTCCCATTCTCTTTAATGGGAGAAGAATGTAAATGGTTGGCTGAATTGCAAGAGAATCAATCACTTCGTGGGAGGAGCTTTTCACCGCATTTTGAGTGCGATTTTTCCCTCATTCGAAGATGATGACACTTCGGGACATCATCCAAAGCTTCAAGCGTTTGGAGGGAGAGCCAATTTATGAGACTTGGCTACGATTCAAGAAGTTAGTGCTGCAATGCCCAACTCATAATATTCCCGATAGTGTTTTGTTGCAGTATTTTTACTGAAACCTTGATTCGGTGAACAAGAGTGTTGCTGACCAACTTTCTCTAGGAGGTCTGATGCAACAACCTTACGTTATAGCAGCCCAACTTTTGGATGGTATGACCACAATTAATCGGGCTTGGTACACCCGCGAAGATCAAGTCTCCCCTCTCACATTTAAATTGACCAAGGAGCAGCTAGAGAAAGACCAAGCGAGGGACCAGAACATGGCCAAGATCATGACACAATTGGACATTTTGTCCAAAAATGTTATGGGAGCTGGTGCTCGAAGTGTCAATGATGTGGGTGTCGGGTTTGCTAATCCTGATGACGCTAAATTTGAGGCTTTGTGCAACGAAGAGGTGAACTTCCTAGCCAACCAAGGAAGTGGTTATCGTTCAAACTACCCAAGGCAGGATGGTAACCAAGGTTGGAACAGAGATAAAGGTTGGAAGGATCGTGATAAAGAGTGGAGGGATTGTAACCCCACTTGGCAAGAGAGAGACGGGGAAAAGGATATATATGTTCCTCTCCACGAGTGCCAAAAGCCAAAGGATTCCAAGGGTGGTCGATCTGAGGATATGCTGTCTAATATTCTCAATAAGGTTGAGGGGTTAGAAAAGATTTTGAAAGAGCTGAAGGAAGATGTGTCGACCCTTAGCCAGACTATTACCTCTCATTCCGTCTCGATCAAACAGTTGGAGACCCAAATGGGTCATATCTCGTCTCATTTAAACCCGAGATAACAAGGTTGCCTAGTGACACTATGGTCAACCCCAAGAATGACGTTTTAGTGAGGACTTACGTTGTGCCACGACGTTAACTGAGGCGCTGCTTTCGAGGCAACCCAAGTTTTTATTTTCTTTCTTTTTTATTTTGAAATAATGGTGTGTTAATTATGTAGGTTAAAGTGTGGAATATGTTTGAAAGGTGTAGATTGAAGAGTAAAAAGTCCAGTTGGCGACTCGCTGAAGAGGTCGGCGAGCCCGACTTGGACTGCCGTTGGACTCAAGGAATTTTGAAATTAGATTCTGTAAAATTCGGCGATCGCCTAAGAGCAAAATCGGCGTGTCGCCAAACAGGTCGGCGATCGCGATTTTGTCCGCCAATTGGATCCCCACATTAACTGGAGTTCCTGTAAAACTCGATGAGGTAAGTACCCATTCGGCGAGCAAAACTTATGTCGCCGAATAGACGAGAACTGGACGGTTTCTAAAGGCCAAAAGTTCAAAAGTTCAAAATCTCACATTCCCTCACTTTTGAACTTTCCAAACTCACACCCGAAATAGTTTTTCCTATTGTTTTGTTTTTTTATCGCGTATTAGTCGTTGATTGTGTGTTCGGAGTTGGAGTTTTTACCGCCTAGCTTTTCAACTTATATATTCGGCATAAGAGGTTGGTTTGCCAAACCCCGAACTTATATTTAGTAGTTTTTACTCATTTGCAATTGCTTTTATCTTAGTTTTGTGTGCTAGGCCTCTCTGATCTATGATTGTATGCCTGTTTTAATTTGAATATCATGTTGTAATTGCCCATATTGTTGATTTCCCAAAATATTGTGCTTAAAAATTAGTCTAAATTGTTGGGTTGTGCTGAAATGTTGTTGGGTCTAGTCGGGTGAAGTTTGAGTAACCAGCATTTTTGCCAAATGACGTATTTTTCCCGATGATGGAGCGTTTGACATCATTCCTAAGGGCTAATGTCGTCAAATGGCCAAATTTGGCCAAACTGGGAGAAGTCTGAGTATCCCGGGGGTATGGGTGTAATAGGTCTTAGTATAATTGAAGGTGTGCATGGTTTGATTTGGTTTTCGAGGGCTGCGGGGTTGAATTTTTGAAGTTGGATTGAAAGTAGGCTTGTTGGCTCGTTTGGCAAGCTGGGTCGAGCTCGCCGAACCACTCGGCGGTTCGCCGATTCCCCCTCGATCGCCTTTATTTTCATGCTAAATTGAGTTTGTGGTCTGTAACTTTCGGCGATAAGCCTTAGTTCACCCAGTGCAGTTGGCGACTCACCGAAAGTCCTTCTTGATCGCCCTTTCTGAGCCTATAACCCCAAAAATGCACTGTAACTTTCGGCGGGATAGTCCTTGCTCACTGAATGTTGTCGATGATTCACTAAAAGGCCTTTCCCAACACCGATATGGCAATTTTTGTTGTGAAATTACGAGCCAATCCTTTCGGTGAGACTGATCTGGCTCGCCAAAGCGATTCGGCACCTCGACGACTGGGTCGGCGAGTCTGTCTGCAACAAATTTTTATGTGCGTTTGCTTAAACTATTTCTCATTTTCTACAATGTGTTTGCAGATACGGCTAGACCTAAAGTAGATGGTAGAGACATGCCGCCCCGCAAGAAGGCCAAGGGAATAAAAATCAACGAGGATGCAGTTGCATCCAAGGCTAAGGCTACCAAACATCCCACAACTGGTGGGAAGGGAATTAAAAGTAAAGGCTTGTGTCACTGATGAGTCTACAAATTGGACTCATTTAGTGTTTTATTTTGATAGAAATAGTGTCCTCGAATGCTTATTTTGTCTCAATTTCTGATGAAAACTCTTAAGTTTCAGGTATTTAAAGTTTTAGTGGAAGCATGGACACTTAGGCGCAAAAAGGAACAAAAGGGCTGAAAAGAACGAAGAAGCTGAAGCAAGAGCAACACCAAGAACCTTTGGTGATTCGCCGAAAGGACAGACTCCGCCCTTTGTTCCAGTATGCAAAGCCCTAAAGGAAGAGGATCAAAAAGGCGATGAAAGTAGCAGTCGGCGCTTCGCCGAATAGTTCTGCGAAACAGTACTATACCGCCCAATGGTCAAGAATGTGAAGATGTTTAAGGCAAGCATGAAACGGTGATGAAACAGAAAAAAGGTGAGTTGTCGAGTCATTCGGTGACATCGACTAACTTCGCCAAAAGATCTGCCGGCGCTATTTTCTGAAGTCTATAAATACTAAAATTGTTATTAATTTTAGAAGTTCCGAACCATTATTATTATTTTCAGAATAGAATAGTACGTTTTTAGATATTTTCTCTCAAGTTTGGAGCTGTTTTGTGGGAAACTTTAATAGAGAAGGATTTCATCTTCCCCAAGTTGGAAGTGGGTCTTCTCCATTCTTCTTCCTTTGCTTAAATCAAGGTCTAATATCTTATACCCATTTTATTTTAGTAACATTTTAGGTGTATTTTGTTATTTCTTGATGTGTGGTTAAAAACCCCCATTCTTGGGGTGTGATTTAACTAATATGTGTTGATATTATTGTTGGGTCTTGCTTGCTGATAAGGTAGATGTATTTTGATGGAGATTTCACGTAGTGGTTGTGGTTTAATTTAATGGGTTTGTATTTGCAAATACAAAACCACTCATGTGTTTTCGGCTTGCTCGAGAGGGAAGTCGCGAAACCAAGACCACTAGACTAATAGCCTAAGGAGTGGGTCGACATAAGGTTCAACCCGAGAGGGAACTTATTTCCATCTAAAGCTTAGCCTAGTCACTATTATCTTGCAAATTTTCTATTGAAAGCATTTAGCCAACAATTTATCTCTACTTGTATTGCGGTCACACCCCAAGAACATTTCCCCATACTTGATTTTCTTGTTAATTTTTGCTGTTTTTACTACTTGTGACAAAACCCCCAATCGATATTTGACACTTTTGTGTAACCCCCTTTAATTTACTATGTTTTTAAACGTTAATGTCTTTAGTTATCACTAGTTAAAGCTTAATTTTATTTTTCTATCAATTCTCAAAATTACTCCCTTGGGACACGACCCCAACCTTTAGTTGGGTTACTATACTATTGACGATCGTAGATACTCATACCATAGGTTAGTGTCGTTGGTCACGATAAGCATCAAAATGGCGCCGCTGCTGGGGAGTGATGTTATTTGAGAATTCTTAAATTAGTAGAATATTTGTTCTTCTTAGTTGTAGTTCACTAATTTAATTTTTAGTTGTTCTGTTGATTGTGTAAACATTTTAGAAAGCATGAGTGTTAACGGTAGTAGCGGGAACCAAGTGGGCCATCAGGATGACATTGGTAACTTCAACGATGTCCAAGAGCCCAACATCAATGATCCACATCTCATGGAAGGTGTCGGAGCCATCCGTCTACCTCCAGCAGAGGGAAATGTGGTGTTCCACATAACAAGCACTATGCTGCAACTAAAAGGACTTTTCAGTGGATTGGCTCATAAGGACCCACATAAGAATCTTCAAAACTTTGTGGATGTGTGTGGACCTTTCTCGCTCAAGAACATCTCGAGAGGAATCAGTTCGATTAAGACTATCCCTTTCTCATTGATGGGGGAAGCTTGCAAGTGGCTAGTTGAATTACCACGAAATTCAATCACTTCATGAGAATAGATGGTCACCGCATTTAATGTGCGATTTTTCCCTCCCCCGAAGATGATGACTATTCAGGATAACAGCCAAAGCTTCAAGCATCTGAATGGAGAGCCTCTTCACAAAACTTTGCTCTGGTTTAAGAAATTGGTGCTACAATGCCCAACCCATAGTCTACCTGATAATGTGCTCTTTCAATACTTTTACCGGAGTCTAGACTCGGTGAACAAATGTGTAGCTGACCAACTCTCGCCCGGAGGCTTAATGCAACAACCATATGCTGTAGCAACTCAACTTCTCGATGGGATGACAACCATCAACATAGTGTGGTACACTCGCGAAGACTAGGTCTCACCAGTCACATTTCAGCTATCCAAGGAGCATGTTGAAAAAGATAATGAGAGAGAGCAAAACATGGCCAAGATCATGACGTAGCTTGACATTTTATCTAAAAATGTCATGGGGGATGGTTCCCGTGGTGTCAATGCTGTGGGAGTTGGGGGTGCGAATCATAAGGAAATGAAGTTCGAACCCATATATAACGAGGAAATAAATTTCCTAGCTTACCAAGGTGGGGGCTACCGTTCAAACTACCCGAGGCAGGGTGGTAATCAAGGATGGGTTAAAGACGAAGGCTGGAAGGATCGATATCGTGAATGGAGGGACCGTAATCCAAATTGGAAGGATGGGGAGAAGGATAGATATGTGCCTCCCCACGAGCGTCAGAAGCCCAAGGATTCAGAATGTGGTAGGTCTGAGGATATGCTCTCGCATATCCTAAATAAAGTTGAAGGGTTAGAGAAAATGCTAAAAGGTATGAAATAAGACGTGTCTACCCTGAGCCAGACTGTCACCTCTCATTCAGTTTCAATCAAACAGTTAGAGACCCAAATGGGTCATATCTCGTCTCATCTCAATCCGAGACAACAAGGGGGTTTGCCTAGTGACACTATGGCTAACCCCAAGAGTGAGGTCTAAAGGTTAACTTGCGTAGTACCACCACTTTAACTAAGGCGCTGTTTGGGAGACAACCATAAATCATTTACTCGTTTTTTGTTATCTTGATAAAATAATAGTGTGTTGTTTGTACAAATTGAGTAAGGAAAGTGCTTGTAAATATGTATGGAGGTGACCAACAGTTCAGTTTGGCGGATCGCCGACGAGTTCGGCGCACCAAATCATTACCACCATTTGACGCAATACATCTTAAAGGTTGAGTCTATAAAACTCGGCGGAGTATGAATTTTGTCGGCGCATCGCCAATCCAATTGGCGATCTCGATAAAGACCTCCAATGCATTGCTCACCTGAACTGAAAACTCTGTTATATTCGGCGAGGACATTATATATTCGGAGTTTTGCTGAGTGATTGAGCGAGATCGACTAACATTGCCGAATGAGCAGAAACTAGACGGTCACAAGCCACAAGTTTAAAAGTTCCATTTCATTCACTTTCTTTCACTTTTGTCCCTTTTCACAAACTCACACTCACACTTTAGTAGTTATATTTCTCGCACTTTTTAGAGTATTTTACGTGTCGAATTGTGCTCGGATTAGGATCACATTACTGCCTAGCAAGCCAGTACTATCTAATTCGGCATCAAAGGTTGGTAATCAAAACTCCTCAGTTATTTGATCAGACTTTTTACTCATTTGCATAATCACTGTATAAAATATCTGTTGAGTCTCTGAGTCACTAGGATTGTATTTATTATCGATTAAGACTTGATATTTTCTGCATGAT
>NW_006238961.1:1224026-1226406 GCF_000226075.1 Solanum tuberosum | reverse complement strand
ATGGGGCTACCACTTAGCTTTGCTTTGAAGTGAACTGTTAAGCGGTGAGAATATAAGTTTCTTTGGGTTTTCATTGAAATTGAGTTATACAAGCGTAAGTTTCACTATCTGGGGTTGCGGGGTGAAATTTGAAAGGATGGGTTGAAACTAGACACGTTGAGCTGATCGGTGAGATGAACAAAATCCGTCGAACTGCTCGGCGGTTCGCCTAACGTCACCAATCCATGTTTAACTGAACACTTTATGCATTGATCGATTTGTGACTTTTGGCGGTCAGTTTAATTCACAAAATGTATTCGGCGACTCGCCGAAAGATCCCTTGCTAGCCCTTTGTCTGCGCCCTCGTATTAGTTGTACATCACTTTCAACGATTGGCTTAACATGATAAGTACTTCGCCAACTAGCTTGGCTAAGCGCTTCCACACCCAAAAACACCCTTTTTCTTCTGTTTGAAGTGCTATCTAACTTATCCTCAAAGTCTTTGCAGTAATGGTTAGATCAAAAGTAGCAGGGAGAAATGATCCACCCAGGCACATAAGAGCACGAGAGTTTAAGAAAGATGAAAAGAAAGCAGAGCTAGCTAGACAAAGGAAATATACCAATGAAGCCAGAGCAAAGAGACGAATTCCCATCGACCCTAATATGCCTTCATGGGCTCGAAGTTTTGTTAATGCAATACGGGCCTTCGGAGCAGCTCAGGAGATAGATCAGATGATTGCAACCAATCTTGATGCAGAGGCCACGGCAAAGGCAAACAATGAGGACTAAAACAACAGTACTCCAGGGACCATGGTTTTACTTCAGGGGAATGCATCGAATGCCCTGGCAGATAGAGAGACTGCATAGACAGGATCCCTCTTTACCTCTTTCTATGTCTTATATTTCTTTACTTTGCCTTTTGGATTCTGTATTATTTGCATTTGAGGACAAACACTTTTATTTGTGGTGGGGTGAGGCCCACTTCCTTGTTTTGGTGTACATTTGGGTTATATATTTTTAATTGTGTTTTTAAAACTGGTTTGCGATTGTTTGAGCTTGTGTGCTCCGCATATTCTTAATTGCAAACTATTTTTGACCCTTTCAAAAAAAATTGAATTTTTTGCACATTTTTGCCACCCTTCGTGAGTTGAATGTGGCTGTTCTTTTGCAAAAAATTGAGTCTCAATTTTGATCAATACCGATGACTTGAATAGTGCTCTTAATTAATCGAACATGAATGTACGACTACGATGAGGCCAAATTAAGTTGCATAGACAATATGTGAACTCGTTGCATCTCGTTGTGATTAGCCATTTATCGAATTGATTATCCTGTAATGACCATTGCACACTAGCGAAAGTGTGTAGTCTTGTTTGACTTAAGTGTCGATGCCTTGTGTGATTAGGTTGCTTTGAAACTTGCATGAATAAACCTAGAATTTGTCATGTTAGTCTGATTGATTTAGAAAGGTGTTCACTTGAAATGATCTTAGGCAATTTTAAAGAGTATGAGCCAAATTTGACATTTACCTCTTTTGTGGCCTACCCGTGAGCGTGTGAAACTCTTTTGAACACCCTTTAAGCCTTACCTTTCTTTGGAAGAACCTTGATGAACCCTAGACCTTACTTGACCCACTACCTATAATCCTCTTAATTTGTGGTTTACTGAATAGCCATCTTAAGCCAAATGCCTAAGTTGGGGGTATGGTGAAAGGGAAAAGGAGAAGTCAAGAAGTGCAAGAAAAGTCCCCCTTAACCCATGGTATTGCAAAAAAAAATGGAACCCCTTCAATTCAATTCAAAAAAGAAAAGAAATGTGGAATAAAGTACGAAGGGAATCAGGTTTCAAGCAATCCATGGAGGAGAATAAAAAGATGACTTAGAAGCACTAGAAAAAGAATAGATAAAGGAAAAGAAGGGAATGCCTTGAGAATGCCACAACCCACGAGGAAAAAGACATTGAGCCTAAATGACCATACCTTTGCAGTCAACCCCATTACAAGCCTTAGAAAGACCTTTTTCATCTTGAGTAAACCGAATCGAAAGTAGATTAGAAAATAAGGGCAAACCTATGGGTGAAAACATGCATTGTGCTCCTCTTTTTGAGTGTGAGCGTTGCATCAGATTTCTAATCTTGAATTGATCAACCTCTGTGTGTGAATATGGAATCATTCTTCATGTGAGGCCATTTAAATACTTTGTGTTGAGCTTGAACTTTCATTTGAAGCAAGTATTGCAAGCATGAGAATCTTTGAGTACACAATTGATCCTTGCAAATCTTTGAGTACATAGGTGATCCTTACATAAGTAAATTGAGTATTCTTGTGTGCATTCATGATTTAGTCTTGTGTAGCACTATTTGAGACACCCTTTTTGAACGGCTGAACTCAAGTTTGCTTGAG
>NW_006238961.1:1174461-1223841 GCF_000226075.1 Solanum tuberosum | reverse complement strand
GAAAAGAATGAAGAAGCTGAAGCCTGAGCATCGCCAAGCACCTTTGGCGATTCGCCGAAAGGACAAACTCCGCCCTTTGTTCCCGTATGCGAAGCCTTAAAGAAAGAGGATAAAAAAGGCTATGAAAGAAGCAGTCGGTGCTTCGCCGAATAGTTCCGCGAAGCAGTACTATACCGTCCAATGGTCCAGAACGTGACGATGTTGATGTCAAGCATGAAACGGCGATGAAACAGAAGAAGGGTAAGTCGCCGAGTCATTCGGTGGCATCGACTAACTTTGCCAAAAGATCCGCCAGTGCTATTTTCTGAAGTCTATAAATACTAAACTTGTTATTAATTGTAGATGATCCGAACCATTAATATTATTTTCATAATACAATAGTACGTTTTTAGGTATTTTCTCTCAAGTTTGGAGAGGGTTTTGTGGGAGACTTGAAGAGAGAAGGATTTCATCTTCCCGAAGTTGGAAGTGGGTCTTCTCCATTCTTCTTCCTTTGCTTAAATCAAGGTTTAATTTCTTATACCCATTTGATTTTAGTATCATTTTAGGTGTATTTTGTTATTTCTTGATGTGTGACTAAAAACCCCCATTCTTGGGGTGTGATTTAGCAAATATGTGCTGATATGGTAGATGTATTTTAATGGTGATTTTACATAGTGGTTGTGGTTTAATTTAATGGTTTTGTAGTTGCAAATACAAAACCACCTATGTGTTTTCGGCTTTCCCGAGAGGGAGGTCGTCAAACCAAGACCACTAGACTGATGGCCTAATGAGTGGGTCGACATGAGGTTCAACCTAAGAGGGTGAGCCCTAGTCCCATATCCTAACACTCAACTCGAGAGACTGAGTGGGGTAAGGCGTAGGCTGGTCTTTATGCGACAAATGGGTGTCCGAGAGGAACCCATTTGAAAATGGGTAATTTCCCCGAGAGGGAACTTATTTCCATCTAAAGCTTAGCCTAGTCACTACTATCTTGCAAATTATCTATTGAAAGCATGTACCCAACGATTTATCTCAACCTGTATTGCGGTCACACCCCAAGAACATTTCCCCATACTTGATTTTCTTGTTAATTTTTGTTGGTTTTACTACTTCTGACAAAAACCCCAATCGATATTTCACACTTTCGTGTAACCCCCTTTAATTTACTATGTTTTTAAGAATTAATGTCTTTAGCTACGACTAGTTAGAGCTTAATTTTATTTTTCTATCAGTTCTCAAAACCACTCCCTTGGGACACGACCCCAACCCTTACTTGGGTTACTATACTATCGACAATCGTAGATAGTCATATCGTAGGTTAGTGTCATTGGTCACGATAAGCATCAGTCACTGGAGGCCAGCTTCGATAGTGACGACTTCTATGCCACTCACCTCACCACTTTTGAGAGTGAGGGTGAGCACTAGGATCGTCAGGCTACCACTTTTGAGCCTAAGGAGGATGAGCTAGTAGCAGCCCAGATAGAGGAGCTGCGATCCAAAAAGATGAATTATCCGTCTAGGATTAGGAACCCCAGGCCACCACTACTTTTTCTACTCCCGCACAGGATGTGGTCGTAGCACCACCAGTACAAGGTCCTCCTCCCCAGTCTATGAACAGACTAAAGACTGAGGGATTGAGGACCATCATAAAGGAGAAGAGGTTGTCTATTGACGGTGTCATAGATAGGTATCCGTAGATCATGAGCTGCCTGAGGGCACACAAATTTCAGCTATTCACCAATCCCCGTGGCTCGTACACTCCAAGTTAGGTCCGAGAATTCTATAGTGCCTACAGTGCTTTGATACCACAGGGGAAGAAGCCGACAGCTAAATTCAAGTCGGTTGACTATGTGGTTGTCAGGGGTAAAAAGGTGCAGTGTGATTATGCTGCCATCAATACAGTTTTAAAATGTACAACAAGACTTGAGGATGACTTTAAATACAAGATCAGGATAATGATGCTGGAAAAAATGAAGAAGTGACTGGCTCCTCTGATATCTGACGGTACTCTCAAGTGGCTTGAAGATGGGGCAGCCATTGAAAAGAAGAACCTCAATGTAGCAGGGAGGTATTGGTTTGGCTTCATCAGCAGTACTATCATGCCATCCCAGAACGAGTCTATTCTACGCCACGCCAAAACAGTTTGTCTTGGTTGCATCATTGATGGGACGAGGCTGAATCTGGGGATGATTATTGCACATGAGATGCTTATGAGGGCGAAGTAGCCCCAGACTTCCCTCCCCTTTCCGGTGTTGATCACCGAGCTGTGTAAATGGGCTTGGGTTCCTAGAGATAAGAAGAAGGATGTGAAAGTGATTCCCACATCTTCTACCGACATCTGGAGGATTGAGGCGGAGTACTTGAAAGATGAGGCGGAGAAGAAGAAAGCAACCCCGATAGATACATCCCCGGTTGTTGATCCTCAGACACTACCTGCAGAGGCATCATTGCCTACTCTGACCCCTAGTCCATCAGGTACATCTAGTGTTGTTCCTTCTCATACTTCTAGTTCCTTTGCTGCTCCATTACTTCTCAGATCTGGTACTGCTGTTGTTGCTGCCTCCCGGCCCCCGCTCACTGAGGATGCATTACTACGGATAGCGTAGCTAGCCCATTCTGCTGATCGTCGTGTCGCCAAACTTGAGGCCTCCATTTCGGGAATGATTTAGACAGCCCTCGCTGATGTTGTGACACCTTTGAGTGCTACCATTGATACCCTTGCGGCTAGGATAGCGATGCGCAAGCGTGACCAAGGGGCCACTGAGGAGGTTTAAAGGCTGATATTGTTATGTCGAGAAGAGATGTGACCAGCTGAACTCCATCGACATGTCTATAATTTTTGGTTCGATGGAAATTCCAGAAGTGCCAGTTGAGCCAGATAAGCCTCTGGCTACCACCGGAGATGATGTTCGAGCTAAGGAGGTAGTTGATCCCGAGTCTGAGGCTGAGACGGATGAGGAAATGCTTGAGGTTGCTGAGGAGGCTTCTTACGAGGGCCTTACGGAGATTGAAGAGGCCATAATAGATGCAGTTGTGCATACATCTTTGGCAGACACACCTTTGGCATCCCCTAGTGGACCTACTACTGTTGAGTGTTACACCGGGCACTGATGCCCTGAAAGATGGAGCGACTGTGTAGACAGGATCCCGCTTTACCTCCTTCTCTGTCAATTTTTTTTTATTTTTGGATGTTTTTATTGCATCTGAGGACAAATTGATTTTTGTTTTGTGGTGAGGTGAGGTACTTCCATACCTACCTCTTGTTTTGTTGACATTTTGTGATGCATTTTGTGTTTTGACACTGCTTTTGTGGATATTTGAGCTTGTGGCTCCTTGCCTTAATTGTAAATGGTTTCTTACCCTTTTTGAAAATTTTGTGCCACCTCTTGGTTGTGTCTGAATGTGGTGGTTCTTTTGCAAATTTGAGTATCGGTCTTGATCAATACCGATGACTTGAATAGTGCTCATAATCGAACAAAAATGAATATGTGGCTACGATGAGGCCAAATGAAGTTGCATAGGCAATAAACATTGAGTCTCTTGTAATGAACATTGCACACTAGCGAAAGTGTGGAATCTTGTTTGACATTGGTACCAATGCCTTGTGTGATGAGCTTATCGTGAACCATGTGTGATGTCACTTAGAATTTGTCCCATTAGTCCGGTTGACCAAGTGATGTGAGCTCTTGAAATGATCTTAGGAAACAAGTTTAGATAGTGAAACTAGTTGACATTATACCTCTTTTGTGGCCTACCTTGTGAGTGTATGAACTTTGTTTGAACACCCTTTGAGCCGTACCCTTTTTCTTGGAAGGAATTTGATGCAATTGTGACCTTTCTTTATCCCTTCACCTTTAATCCTTATGAAATGTGGTTTGTGTGAATAGCCAACTTAGGCCAAAAGCCTAAGTTTGGGGTGTGGTGAAAAGAAAAGGTAAATTAAGAAGTGCAAAGAAGTCCCCTCTACCCATGGTTTTGAGAAAGATTGAACCCCTCCATATAAAAAAGAAAAAGAAAAAGAAAAGAAGAATGAAAAAGAAAAAGAATGAAAAAGTTTGAAATAAAGTTGTGAAAGTGCAAAGGAAATAGGGTGTCCGGTATTCCATGGAAAGTGAATAATGGGGTGACTTTTGAGCATGAATGAGAATGATGAAGAAAAGTAAAGAAAGTGTTGTTCATACCACATTTCATGAGGATAGAAGCCACTGAGCCTAAATAACCATACCTTTACACTAAGCCCCGTTACAAGCCTTGGATAGACCTTTTTGATCTTGAGTGAGCTGAAACAAGCGTTAATTGGAAAATAAGGGCAAACCTATGGGTGAAGTCATGCATGTGTTCATCTTTGTGAGTGTCAGAGTTGTTTGTGATTCCGGAACTATAAATTGTTGAACCATTGTGTGTGAATATGGAATCATTCTTTGTGTGAGGGCATTTGAGTACCTTTGTTGAGCTTGAACTTGTATTTGAAGCATGTATAGTGAACTTGAGAATCTTTGGTAATGGTGAGTAACAACTTGAATCTTTGAGTGCACAATTGATACTTGTATTAGCAAGTAGAGCCTTTTTGTGTGCGTTCCTGATCGAGTCTTGTGTCGTACTGTTTGAGACGTCCTTCTTGAACTGCTGAACTTAAGTTTACTTGAGGACAAACAAAATTTTAAGTTGGGGGTGTTGATGAGTCCACAATTAGAACTCATTTAGGGCTTTATTTGGATAGATTTAGTGTCCTCAAATGCTTATTGTGTGCCAAAAACTGATATAAAATCCTTGATTCCCAGGTATATGGATTGAGGAACAAAGCATGGACACTAATTTGCAAAAAGGAACAAAGTGAGCTGAAAGAACGAAGAAAGGAAGGCCTGGTGATCACCGAGTCTCTTTGGCGAGTCGCCGAATGGCCACCGTCTCCCTTAGAGTTCCAGTGTTCCAAGCCCTGAAGGAGAATGTCAAGTTGGCGAGAGAAAGAAGCAGTCGGCGGATCGTCGAGTGGTTCCGCAATGTACTATTAGAGCGCCCAAAGTTACAGAACTTGAGGATGCTGAAGGCCAAAACAAAAAGGCAATGGAACTGACCAAAGGGCGGATCGTCGAGCCCGACTTACTGCACCGAATGGCTCTTCGCAGCATATTTTTGGCGAATATAAATACATTTTCAAACATTAATCTTAAGAGCTTTTTATCATAAGTTTTATCATATTTTTGGAATTAGTTTGAACTCAGAGTATTTTGAACTGAGAGACAAGTTTTCCTTAGATTTGAAGAATTGAAACTTTCCATTTTGGAGAAATTGAAAGTGGGTCTTCGTGATTCTTCAATTTGGACCTGTGTAAGATGAAACTAATCGTACCCAGTTGATGGAAACACAATTTGGTAACGATTTCTATCTTTTTAAAATGTCTAGCTAAAACCCCAATTCTTGGGGTGTGATTATGTGATTATGAGTTGATTTAGCTAATGGGTGTTGCTAATTGTTAGTGTAATTGTTGTTTAAAAGTGATTTCAATCAGTAATTGTGGTTTAAATTAAGGAATTGTAGTTGCAAATGCAGTTCTACCTTCACATTTTTGGCTTTCTCGAGAGAGAGGTTTTAAAACCAAGATTACTGAATTGATGGTCTGTGGGTGTTGGGTTGTCATGAGTTCAGCTCGAGAGAGTGAATCCTAAACCCTTTTCCACACTTTCAGCTCGAGAGAGTGAATGGACTAAAGCATAGGTTGTTCTTAATTGCATGCTTGTCGATGTTCGAGAGAAATCTACTTGATTCGGGATAAATTGTTCGAGAGAAAGTTTACCGCCCATATAGTCTAGCTTATTCAATAATTTACAGTCGTTTTCTAATAGTTGCAACTACTTGTTTGTCTATAATAGTCCGTAATCGAATCACATCCCAAGAACTCGTCTCCCTATTGTTATCTTCGTATTATTTGTTGTTGTTGTAGCTGATAGTCAAAACCAAAACCCCCTTATTTGACATTCGTGTCACCTTCTAATTTACATAATGTTTTTAATCTTAAAAGTCTATTCCTATGACTGATTCGAACATATTTGGACTTGACTCTTGAATCTTAAACATGTACCACTCCCTGTGGGATTCGACCACAACTCATTTAGTTGGGTTGTTATACTGACTAACGATCGTTGATGCTTAGAACTGGATTAAGTGTCCTTGAAACGTTAATCATAGGAAAATAATAACATGTAAATTATTTCAAGACTTATCATATATGTACTTATCACACTCATATGTTTCAAAACCATTTTCAATCATGTAGGAATTAAACTTTCATGTCATTGCTTTGGTGTCTATTTCAAGTCAATAGGAATTTAGTAAGTTTAAACACTTTGCTTTCTTAGTCTTCCTTCACAAAATACTCAGTTGTTCCATATAAATTTCCTCAGTTAGGTCTCCATTTTTTGAAAAATAGTTTTTACATCCATTTGATGAATATGAAAATAAACAATTGCAGCTATAATAATTAAAAGTTTAATGGATGTAATTCTAGTTATCACAGAAAAAGTATCAAAAAATTATAGGACTTCTAGTTGCTTAAAATATTTAGCAACTAGTCTAGCCTTATATTTATCAATAGATCCATTCAGTTTCAAAAAATAATAATTGTAAGACCCATTTACAATCAATTATTTTACAATCCGGTGATAAATCAACCGATTTCATAATTTTATTAGAAATTAGAGATTTCATTTCCTCATTACAACCTCTTTTCAAAAAAGTAGACTTGTGTAAAGATAAAGCTTCTGGTAAAGTGGGAGGTTCATCTTTAACATTAAAAAACATGAAAATTAGGATCAAAATCTTTTTCTACTCTAGCTCATTTACTACTTCTTAACTCAAAATCATCAATATTTTATGTCTCAAAGTACAGGTAGAAGAACAAGGTAGTGACAAAATATTTTGTTCAATCCTTTGACCCCCACTATTTTTAGAATGAAAGGGAATTCATTTCATGATAAATAATATCATCAGATTCTATTATACTATTATCTTCATGATTAAAAAATATATAGACTACTATTTGAACCATACCCAAGAAAAACACAAGTAGTAACTTTCTTACTCAATTATGTAATTTTAGGATCCATTAGCCTCACAATTGCTAGATAATTCCAACCTCTTAAATATCTCAAACTTGGCTTATGACCTTTCCACTACTCAAAAGGTGTCAATTTAAACTTTTTACGAAGCACACGATAACACCTTCAGTCCATTCAAATGGTATCTTCTTTTTTGTCAGATTAGTCAAGTGAGTGGCAATAGAAGCAAAGTTCTTCACAAATCTATGATAATAGCTAGCGAGCCCCACAAAACTCCTAACTTCAGTCACAGAACTTGGTCGAACCCAATTCTTAACTGCCTCAATCTTTTGAGGATCTACCATTACCCCTTCTTTCGAAACTACATGCCCCAAGAATGCAACAGAAGTCAACCAAAATTCATACTTAAAAAATTTAGCATACAACATTTGTTTCCGAAGAACATCCAAAACAATACAAAGATGGTCGGCATGCTCTTCCTCACTTTTTGAATAGACCAAAATATCATCAATAAAGACTATGACAAAAGAATCGAGAAATGGCTTGAACACCCCATTCATTAAACTCACGAAAGTTGCAGGCGCATTGGTCAAACCAAAAGACATAACTAAAAACTCATAGTGCCCATAGTGAGTCCTAAACACTGTCTTGGGAACATCCTCAAGCCTAATTTTCAACTTATGGTAGCCAAACCTTAGATCAATCTTAGAGAAAACTGATGCACCCTGCAATTGGTCAAAAAGATCATCTATTCGAGGCAAAAGACACTTGTTTCGAATAGTGACCCTATTTAATTGCCAGTAATCTATACAGATTCTCATACTACCAACCTTTTTCTTAATAAACAACATTGGAGCACCCCATGGGGGAGCACTAGGACGAATAAATTCCTTATCAAGATGCTCTTGAATTTGAGCCTTAAGCTCTCTTGATTCTGCTGGAGCCATGCGATATGGAGGGATAGAAATGGGACGCGTACCAGGTTCTAACTCAATGCAGAAGTCTATATCTCTATCCGGAAGCATATCAGGCAAGTCATTAGGAAACACTTCTCTAAATTCTGACACCAAAGGAATAGACTCAATGGATGGAGTCTCAACCTCAACATCCCTAATATGAGCCAAATAAGCCAAACAACCCTGCTCTACCAATTTTCTAGCCTGAATGGAGGATATGATCTTAGCTAACTTAGGCTTGTACACCCCTTCCCACTCTAATGTTTCCCTTCCTGAAATTTCTAGAGTTACAAACTTAGTATTACAGTTAAGCACAACATAATAGGGGGACAACCAAGTCATGCCTAAGATTATATCAAAATCAGACATATCCAAAATCACCAAATCAGCCCAAGTCTGAAAACCCATAAATTAAATAGGACAAACACGATAGACATGGGTGACTATGACTGAACTGGGTAGAAACATGGATAGGGACATCAAGTATATCACAAATCATAGCAAATTCTGAGGCAAATCATATGGATACATATGAATAAGTAGAACCCGAATCAAACAACACATTAGCCATCCGGTCACATACAAGAATAGTAATTGTGATCACCGCGTCAGATGCCTCTACCTCATTCTTACCCCGAAAGGCATAACACTGAGCCCTATCATCTTGATGAGCCACTTCCCTGCCTGGTTACATGTTACCCCTGCCTGCATTACCATTTTCTATACCTCTACGACCTCGTTGATTACCTCATCGCCCACCTTTTGGACGTCATCAACCATTATTACCATTCCCTGCGGGTACCACAACTCTAGACTGCTGCTGCGTGGAATCTAACACATGTGGGTGGGGACAATCTCTCATTATTTGCCTAGGTTCACCACAGTTGTAACATGTACGATCAAAAGATGGCTTGTTGCCCGTTGAACGGTGCGACTCCCTGGCTATCCTGAATCAAATTATGAGGTGGAGTACCCGAGTAATTACCTGTAGAGGCTGGCATAGTAGACTGAATTGACTTGGCTGCAAGTATTGGCCTCCCTGAACCTCTGGAATAAGAACCTTGAAAGTTGCCTGAATTCTTGACCGTTTTTGCCAATGCCTTAGCCTGACCGTCTCACCTCACCCCCTTCACTTTCTTAACATAGTCTGTTACCTCATTAAAGCTCCTCCCTGCAGAGGTCATATGAATAGATAATACCTACAACTCAGAATTTAGTCCCCTAATAAATAAACGAATCCTCTCCTCCTCAATAGTCACCAATTGAGTAGCATATCTGGACAAAGCATGGAACTTCGCCTCATAAGCAGCCACAGACATACCACCTTGCTCCAATGCCATGAACTCATCCTTCCTGCGATCCCTCAAGGTTCTAGGCACAAACTTCTCTAGAAACAAAACATGAAATTGAGTCCAAGTAAGTGGAGGTAAAGTTGAAGATCTACATTCCATATAAGCTCTCCACCACTACTTAGCCTCACCTTGAAGTTGAAAAGTCACGAACTCAACCCCATGCTGATGGACAATTCCCAACTTATGAAGCCTCTCATAGCAATCTAAAATAAACTGATAAGCATCCTCACTCTCAGAACCAAGAAATACCGGAGGCTTTAACTTCAAAAATTTAGTCAACATTTCATGCTCATTACCAGTCATAACAGAACCCAACAATGGATGGAAGAAAGCATCATTACCTCCAGTCCCACCCATCTTGGGCGCAGTGCTAGCAGCAGAGGGATTAGCGGGAGATTGAGTTACTTGACCAGAAGGAAGCACTCCAGGACCAACCAACCCTTTCAAGAATGACATGATTTTTCAAGCTAACACGGGGTCTATGAGAGGAACATCGGTAGTCTCAGCCTGCACCTCTTTGTCTTGTCCAACCTCCTCAACATTTTCAACCTCAAAATCCTCTTATATCTCTTCATGATGTACGGGAGGGGCCTCATTTTGAGGAGCAATTTCGACCGGTACCCCATCTCTAGTAGGCACCACTCTTCCTCGGTCTCTACCCCTAGCTCTTTCTCTACCCCTACCTCGACCGCGACCTCTCGTTGCAGATTCCTCAGTTGGAGCATTGAAGGGAGCTACGGGCCTGACGCCGTTGAATCTAGTGTTGACACCCAATTTTGACCCTCCACAATATAAATGAATCATCCAGCTCTTCAATTTTAAACGATTTAAAATAATTAATTTTATAAAAAAAATAAAGTAAATAAAGTTTGCAAGTTATTTTAAATAGTTTCGTCACTTTTTATAATTTTTAAATAATATATATGTTTTATAAAATTATGTATAGAATTAATGTATTTTATGAATATTCAAAAAACATCTCAAAAAAGATTTTATATATTAAATATTTTATTAGTGATGGTTGTAATTTTGAATTAACGAGTTTTATGAAATTCAAAATACTTTTGAGTTATTTTTAAAGTAATTTTGTCATTTTTAATAATTAATATGTATATATTTACAATCACGTTATTTTATAAATATTTGAAAATCATCACAAAGATTTTACATTTTTAGTTAAATATTTTATTAATTTACTTTAAGTTATAGTTATAATTTCGAGTTAATTAGTTTGTAATTAATTATTTTATAATCGAATTAATTATTATATTTCTTTAAGATTAAGAAGCTCATTAATTAATTAATGTTAATTCGTCTTATTTAAATTTTAACCAAATTTACTAATTAAATTTAATTCGGCTAATTTCTTAACTCCACGTGGCTAATTGATCCTATTACCAACCTAACCCATTTTCACTTCCAATTTTCAGCCAACTTTGGCCCAAACTTTGAGCCCAATTCCCTTAAACCTTTATCAATCCACCAAAGACAAATCCAATACCAAAAGAAACCCAATTCATTCAACAACCCTTTACTACACAATCAGCCTAGCAACCCAACTTCCTCAATTCCATTTTTTCTCCAATTGCCAGTCCAATTCCCTCAACTATACCATACGTACAAGACCCAACAATACATACATCAATACAACGTAGCAAACCCGACCGCCCCATCGTTCTTCTTCTCCACGCGAGAAACAGCTAGCAAATTGCGCTGCAAATCCGTAAATCTCACCCAACTATCTTGCAGAACCCATAACCTAGTGGCCTAGATCGATCACATCGCTGTTCCCTTTTCCCCTTTTTGAGGGATTTTCAATCTCTTCCATTATTGCCAAAGAGGAAAGAAAATTCAAATTTCAAATTTGAATTCATTCCAAATCATCAATCAATTTCCCCCCGAAATTGATATCAATTCTCTATAAATAGTCTCTTATTCACTGTGTTTAAAGGATGGAGGATTAAGATAAGTTTGGGGAAATGGAGAAGTCTTAAGAGTTGAGGGGTAGAAATTTATAGATAAAGAATTACAAGTTAAAAGAGAAGAAATACACTTTTTTTTGCTGACTGCTGAAAAGCTCGTCGGAGTCTCCTTGTGGTGGTAATATCGCTCGTTTCAGCTCGTCGTTGCATCGAAGAAGGTAAATTTCCTCTTGATTTTAATTTCTTGTTAGTTAATGTTGTGTTTATGTTTGTTATGAATAGAATGAAATTTTCAATCTCCTCTTATGAATTTTCTATCGATTTTATCCCTTCCAAATGCCTCTGTTTGTCTCACCTGTTGTTCTTCCTATTGATGTTGGAGCATAGGTGTTCTTAGTCCTAGCTTGCTCCTGTTCAATATGAATTTGTGTTATTGCTTAATATTTGACGACTTATCCTTTATTCTTTCACCTCGAGTTGAATGAATGAATTAAGATGTCAACATTTCAAGTTCATGTGCCGCATTTACTACTGTTTTTGGGTTCTTGTATTCTATCTGTCACTACTCATTTTGATTCCTTTTATTTGGTTGCTTTGTTGAGTCTACTTCGGAGTGTAGGCTTTGTTTCCCTTTTCTCAAATGGCACTTGCTCTGTTTCAATGTTCTTTTTCTCCATTCAAGTTTGTCGTATCTATTTGTGTTCACTATTTTCCAATATACAATTTAGTCACTAGTGCCTTAATCCTTTGGATCTGTTTTGTCTCAATTAGTGTTAGTAAATATTTTGCTTTGAACATTAAGTCCTTCAACATTCGTTCATACTTGTGCTTCTTATGAGTTTTTGAAATCAGGAAATATAGTATTTGCCATGTTATTCAAAAGATGTTTTATCTAAGTGCGTGAATAATTTCCTTCCGTTTCAATTCTCTAAATGATTAAGCATGAGATGTGTATTAATTCGTCAAGATAGAATTATTGGAGAGGAGTATGGAATTTTATCCCTTTTATTGCGTTTAAGTGAAGCCTGCCTCCCTTTGTAAGATGATTTCAAGTATTATCTTAGTAAGGTGCTAACATTTTGCTTATTGCTTGCTTGGATTGGGCTGATTTCATTTATGAAAATTGATTATGTCATAATTAGTTTTGGTTACTTACTGTTGCTTACAATATTATTAAAAAGAGTACTAATAAAAATCATTATGTGCATTTGCTCCATTATCTTATGAAATCTTCCTTATCCTAATCTTTATCATTTTTATTGCATGAACTCACTCCATCCGAGTCTACTTTGGACTCCCCTCCTTGCATTTTCGAGTATCGAGTAAGCCATAAGTGTTCGAGGCTGTAAGGGAAGCAGATTACAGGTCTTGAAAAGCAGAAAAATGGGTTATATACATTCGATATATGAAAATGGGAATGGGCTAAACCCCAAAAGTATCAGCTAATTTGGCCTAAGAAAGGCCCAAATTCAATCTCTCCCTTACTCTCAAATTATTTAATTGTGATTATTTATTGTTCGTTGTTTATTTACTGTAACCTTAAAATTATTAATTAACTTAATTAGTTTCCCCAAAAGATGAGTTATTTTCTTTGTGTTAGCTTAATATATTTCTTTTTTTTTGTATTCATTTATTTTATTAATCAAATATATTGTTCAAATTTTATATTTTAATTAAGTTAAATCTTTTGTTCTTAAAAAGATATGTTTTAATGCCTCTTCATTTAATCATTTTACTCATTTTAAATTGGTTTTAAATTTAATTATTTTTCTCAAATGAACTAAAAAAATGTTCTCTTTCCTTTTTTTATTTTTATGTAGTCATTTTCTCAAAAAGTTAGTCAAAGCTTTTTATTTATCAATTGATTTGAAATAAAATTTAATTAATCTAGTTTTGTCAAAATTATAATCAATAGCAATTAATTCCAAATGTTTCAATTAAAACGTCCATTTTCTTAAAAAAGAAAAGAAGAAATGTTCTTTATTTAACTATTTTCTCAAAGTTAATCGAATATTGTAATTTTTTTTATTTTTTTTGTTAAATCATATTCCTAAAAAATAGTCAAAAGTATTTTAACCAAGTCGTAAGATAACCGCGTGTTAGCGGGCGCTTCAAATGCCTTAAAAACGTTTTTGAAGCATAAATAAGAACCTCTTACCAAATTTCTCTAAATTTTTAAAGACTTAATCTGTTAGAGTCTGTTTAAATTATAAGTTTTCTTAATTTCTTTAAAAAAAATAAGTGGCGACTCTTTTCTAAGTATTTTTCTCAAATTGTTTTATACTTAGAACATTTCAAAAAAGTGATTTTTCTAAAGATAGTAAAATTATGGCATAACATCTAGTATTAACCATCTGCGGACAGAAGAGTGAAGGAGGTTAGATACCAATTGAATCGCCAGATAGCAATTGGAATCAAGTCATAGCACGAAAGGAGACAAGAGAAAACATAGAAATTTCCTAAAGTCATATAGCCTCTCAAAGAAAAGTAAAGGCGTGCCTATACCGTTCCGCAAGACTCTATTAGACTAGTTTTGGTACATTGAGATCAACGAACCTAGGCTCTGATACCAACTTTGTCAAGATCCAGACCATCGTGATTGACACCCACACTAACCCTCCGGTGGGAGAACCTCTACTACAACCCAAAATGAGCAACTAAAGCATTTACGGATACGAAACAAGTTAAATACTAAAGAAAGAAATAGAGAGTTCCCATAAACTCCAAACATAAGTTTATCAACTAAACAAATGCAGAAGAATAAACCTAGAACCTGAAAGTCAATGTACCAAAACATCTAAAGTTCAACAAATCTAAACAAGAAGGGTCACAACCCCAAACTAATGAACAAATCCACTAACTAGAAAGTCTAAGTCCGGAATGTGGACATAGACGAAAGGAGAACTCATGGCAGCCTGGAAGAACTGGCTCACCCTTGAATTCGAATGATTATCACTGATCTTCTAAGCAAGGTCTGTCAATAGCCACTTGAAGATGCTATGTACTCAACAAAGAAAGAGCAAGTGCAATATCAGTACACAACCACAATGTACTGGTAGGATCACACGGCTATCCCACTAAGTGTAACATAAGCAAGTCAATACAACATTACAAATATGCTACATACCGAACATATACAATATCGATGATCACATGCTCAACAATATACATTTATAACAAGTCAATGGTCCTCTCATGGAACCCAAACCCAAACTGTTAGCATACCGAAATGTGGTACCCATTCCAATGTTTATGCCGAAATGTGGCAACCAATCCCATAATTATGCCGAAACGTGGCAACCGATCCCAATTAGTACACCGGAATGCGGTATCCGATCCAATCAACACACCACAATCACAATTACAATCACAAGTACATTCTCAATAATTATACAATCAAGAAGTGATTCATGGCATATAGTTATTCATCTATCTCATTTACAACAAATATGATCAATAATGCAACATTCACATACATACATGTATCATAATGAATCAAGAACAAACATACATCACACAATCATAGAATCACAACCATCACTTACCTCCAAACAAGTTTGAACCCTAAGAAACTTGATCCTTCCCTTTTCGAACTCGTTCCGCTTGTTCTTGGTCTACAAACAATCAATACAATACGGGAATCAATAAACAATCACTAATAACCCAAATTGCTAAAAATTCTATGAACCCTAGATCATACCCTTGATCCCAAGCACCCAAAATAAGGTTGTTCCCACCATGGAATCCAGATCTAAACCCTCCCCTATCGATAGTTACCCATATTATTACGTTCTATGGATCAAAAAATGGATTCGGAGAGTGACAAGCTTACCTTTAGCCTCAAGAATGGTGAAAAACTGTCAAAAGTCGCCTGGGGTTCGTTCCTTAGCTCTAAAAATAAAAAAATGTAGAATAAAGATGTTTTGGGGTTTATTTACGACCTTTAGTCGCATCGAACCCGCCACAGCGGTCCTCACCCCACTACAACGGCCCCGCCCTGTCAGTAGTAATCCCTCCCCCGAGGCTTGCACGGAACTAGTGAGCTATTTTAATAACTTCAAGACCCCCATTTCACAACACACCTTTAACCAATGACACTTAGAAAATACCGTTCACGCTAATATCGATTTCGGGAGTTCTACTCACCCGAATTCAATTTCGTAAAGTCGTACGGGTTCCTTAACGACTTATCTAACTACTCATGTAATCAAAATCATAAATAAGTCACCCAGTTGTTACCAGATTTCCCTACACCTTAATGACTCCGATTTCGTCCAAATCTGGACTAGGTTGGGAAATTTCAAGTTACTATGAAAGAGTTTTCCAACCCAAAATTTTTACCCGTTGGCTTTTCTATAACGACGGAACCCGGTCGTTACTTTCACGAATTAAAATTCCTCCAAGTTTACAAATAATAGTGTGAACTAATTCTAATAAATAATTTTTCTTTCAACTTGAAAATGAGGTCTTTTATTGATCTTGGCTTTACTACAAGCCCCACACTATTCAAAATTCTTTTTTAATCATTGATATTAATTTTAAACTACTCATGATTCCAACATAATTATCATTAATATGACACAAACGAGCATGCGAAAAATTAGTAGAAGAGAGTAGGTAAATAAAAGTAGAAACTTTATTCATTTCAATATTCAACTTGAACATCCTATCACTAGCATACCCCTTTTCCACAAAAATAGTTTTTTTACAATTATACATTGATTAGATTAAATAATTTGTTGAAACCTTCTTTATCTATTTTGCCACAAACAATAAGGTTATCTCCAATTTTGATCTCCTCAGACCGGAGCTCTCCAACAATCATTATAAAGTCTAGAGCTTGTTCAACCACTGATTTGTTGTCCACAATTTGAAAATGAAAATTTTACTAGCAAAATATTTTTTCGCTCCGCCTTCTTCGGCATCATACTTACTCTGCAATGTTTTCTAAATTTTCTTTGTATTAGAGTAAGTTCTATTATAATAATCATAAAAGTTATCAAATATAATAGAAAATTAAGAATATAATAACGACACTTTTAAGAATCAACATCATACTTTTCCACTTTTTCTAGATGAGAAACAAGTTTATCATCATATATGGAAGTGTTGTCAACTTTATTAGGATTCTTCTCTGTTAATACATAAGAAACATTGAGTAGAGACTTAAATAGAAAAGTATTTTATTCCTCCATCTCTTGAAATGGTTACCATTGAACCGGTCCAACTGTAGTCTTCTTACTTATCCTCTCCAATATACAACAACAATTCACAAAGTATAACTATACGAAATCTGAACAAGAGTTGAGTCCAAAGCTCCACAAAAAGAACACCCCTTTAACTAATAATAACTCTCTTCCATTTTGATGTTTTTGTTTTTTTACTGTGTAGGTTCTCTTTCATTTTGAATCCAGCAAACTTGTTTACTTTGTTGCATTTAGGCCAAGCGGTGAATACTTGGCAAGTGGGTCATTTGATAAATGCATGAATATATGATTAGTGAAGGATGCCAACCTTGTAAAAACTTACAATGGCGATGGCGGTATTTTTGAAGTGTGTTGGAACAAGGAAGGAAACAAGGTTGCAGCTTCTTTTGCATACAGCAAGGTTTGTGTGTTTGATATTCGATTGTAGAAGTTGAGGAATAACATTAAAAGGACTTGAGAACACAGAGGCAGGAATTTAACAATTCAAGACACTTTGCCTTGCAGAAATGCAGAATGTAGATAAGCTTTTTTTGATTGGTCACATGTTGTCCAGTTTACCAAAATTAGGGTTGACTAAATCATTATGGCTTTGATCCAAACTTATGCTTGCAGTGGGTAAACTGGATACTGTGTGATATATCAAAAGAATCATATCTACAATCTTCATTTTTGCACGACAGAGTTTCTTGAATTGTGAAATTCCTACATCTGTGTTCCCAGGTCCTTTTAAAGCGCTATTCCTCAACCTCTACAATCAATTATCAAACACACAAACCTTGTTGTTTGCAAAAGAACCTGCAAACTTGTTTCCTTCATTGCTTCAACACACTTCAAAAATACCCCCATCACCATTGTAGGTTTTTATTATCTTTGCCTCCTTCACTAACCATATATTCATGCATTTATCCAATGACCTACTTACTAAGTATTCACCATTCAGACTAAATACAATAGAGTAAACAGGTTTCCTGGATTCAAAATGGAAGAGAACCTAATCAGTAAAACACAAAAAAAAATCAACAAAAAGGATACAAAGATTTGATGATCCTGTAGAAAGATACACAGTTACCTCATTCTCAGTCCACTCCCCCTCCCCCCTATATCCCCACCCAAATAAAAGGAATAGGTATATAGGTAATGATAGAAGTGTTTTAGATGGCGAAATGCGACAAGGGTTTTCCCCGCCGCGCGGCGAAGCACTCGCCCTTTTGAATATATAGATATTCAATTTCACATATAGATATCCAATTTTTTTAATAAATAGATATCCAAAATATTTGAATATATAGATATTATAAAAAAAAATTGGTGTTTTTGGTGTTGAAGTCGTTACAATACCTAAATCCTAATTTATAAAAAGTTATAATGTTCTAAACCTAATCACTAATTATATTAGTATGTACATTTTTCAAGACCTAATCCCAAATTTTATCAGTACGTATATTTTTTAATATGTAATTGTTGAAGAATTTCACATTGGATGAAATAGGGATATGTGATTTCCTTATATGACCTTCGAATATCTACTTCTTATGAGCTAACTTTTAAGGTTGAGTTAGGCTCAAAATCCATTTATTACCATATTGTTAGTACTGGATCGTTTTAGGAACAATGTGTAATTTTGTGATCATGAGAAGAAATATATGCTCCATGTGTTAATTTTTGCATGCTCCATGTGTTAAATCCTTATCGATTTTAAGTTCTATATATAGACGATATGTCGAAGGTAGAAATATGTAGACAATCAGATTACTTGTAAGGTAATTACAAGTGACCTATGTAATACTATTTTGAATTTGGTCAAAATATGATTATTATATTATCATCAGTATGTATGACTTCATTAAATACTTATTGAGAAAAGTAAAAGAAAAATATAATAAAAAGATTGGATATCTAACTGGTATAATATGGGATCATATTTTAATCTAATATCTTCATCATTTTCATCTATAAAGTGTAATATATTTCATCTTAGTATAATGATTTATTACAGTAGTAATTAGGGGTATTCATGGTTCGATTTGGATTGGTTATTGGTGAAAATCAAACCAATTTAGTTGGTTTTTAAATTTCTAAAACGAAAAGAATAACTGTCGATTTGGTTATTGTCGATTTAGTTCGGGATTTTAGGTTCTTTCACTTTGAAAGTAATAAATTTTTTAGGGTATAGGTATCTCGATAAACACACATCTAATACATGAACAATCCAGAAGAAAGTTATTGTCGATTCAATCAAACAGTTAAGCAACACTATAGTTATTATTACACGAACAAAGTGATTCAATTAAGAGACAATTTGATTATCTTATGTGAGGAGTAATGAATTTCGATGGACTTGGACTTAGGGTTGTAATAGTTGGACTAAATTATAAGTATTGGGCTATATCTCTATCTTAGATACAAATCAATATCAGCTTTGTACAAAGAAATATCATACTACTTGTATTCCACATTCTATCTATTCCTCTACCAAGTTAAAGAAAAGATAATATTTTATTCTAATGTTGATGAAGCATTAAAATAGTATAGTTAAGAACATAAGAATAACTTTTAATGATAACCAAACTTCGTTCATAGATTTGATAGTAAACAATCATTCATAACCACCGCCCTAACAAAGGGATTTAGCTACTCATAATTTGATTCACAAAGTTTGAATCTTCAATATACATTCAGGAAAGTGAAAGATGAAAAAGAATAGGAATGAAGCCTATAAATTGAAGAAAAAAGTCATCCAAGTCTCGTCCTCCAAAAATCAGAAAAGGAATAATTGTACACCAAAAAAAATGAGTTTATTTATAGGTTGGAAAAACGTGGCAAAATTCTGGTCTGCAGGTCCGTGATGCGGGGTCAAGGAAGACTTGCCTATTTTGCATTTTATCTTGATCCACGATAGCTCCGCCACACAGAAGCTTTTCAGAGGCCTCTGGTTCGAATTTATTTTTGCGTCCATAGTTTTGTTCTCAGCTCCGCGACACGGAGAGAAAGCGGAGTTGAGTTCCTTCCTTAGCTCTCCTTGTGACATGCACACTTGGTTCTGACTTCATCTTCAATTTCCTTCCATTTCTTTATCTTCAGAGTTCCAATTCACACACTTTCCAACCTACAAAGACCTAACACTTTGGTTAGCCAAAATAACACAAACAAGACTAAATAACTACAAACACAACGAAACTTGTTCTCAAATTTAGTTAAAACATGGTTTCATTTGGCTTTTAAGCATATAAATATGTCCAAGATCTTACAATAGTTAATTCACAAAGTATAACCCAACAAACTCTGGATAAAAGTTAAGTCCAAAAGTCCACAAAAAGAACACTCCCTTTCAACTAATAAGAACTCTATTTTATAACTAACTTTTATGCACTCTATATTTTCTTGTATCAAAACAAAGGAAAACCACCACTACTTATAGGTGATGAAGTCTTCCTTATAATGAACAGAAAAATAATGGGGAAGTAAATCGAGAAGATAAATAGAATAAAGATTGCATAAGACAAAACTACTGCACAATTCAATGTGCAAAGTAATGCACCGAAAATGAGATACAAACACTAAATGCCAAGGAATGATGCACTAATGTGATCCCTGTCATCCCTTGAAAAACATTTTATAATATTACAATGCTATATAAAAAACTATAATTTCTTACTCATTTTAATATTAAATGCTAAGACTCGAATCATTTTGTAACACCTTGCAAGTCTACTTTTAAAATCCGAATCGTTCATCATAAGAATATGAGCTTGAACCGGGTGATGCACTACTTGTTCATGGGTATTAAGGTCCATTACCAAGTGTATCAGGGGTATCAAAAGTTATCTAGGGTCATAAGCGACCTCAAACACCAAGTCAAGTTCAAAGAATTCCTATCGGCTAAGTTCTTGCATGGGTTCATATAAAGGTCAACTTCAAATAACCATATCTCTCTGTTAGGTCACCCATGACCTATCAAATCATACTTTGGAGTAAGAAGTCATTGCTATTTTATTGGACTATGCGTGTCACGCCCCGAGCCTACACCTCGAACGTGGCTGGCACTTGAGAACCATTGTTTGCCCCAAGTGAACCCTTGGCCTGGCTTACTTGCTCAGTGGAAGATTTTAGACATAAGAAAGAGAATCCAAATACAAGATAACGCAACATGTCTCAAACTGAACTCAATGTTTTAAAATAAACATTTAACTTAGCCAAAATGGAAACTCAAATATGAACATAAGCCAATAACAAAATGATGAAGAATGAACTAACATCTGACTGACTATCTATGAAGCCTCTAAAACAACTGAGATTGATGTCGGGACAGGCCCACTACATCCTAATGAACTAAAATGATAAAGTAATGAAAAAAGGGGATCCTCCGGAATGCAAGGAGGCTCACCAACAACCCTGAAGCTCAACTGGAAAAATGATGCGCTGGATGCTGACCCTGGTTACCTGCGTTTGCATCATAAGACGATGCAGGACAACTTGCATCAGTTCATTGAATGTACGAGTATGCGAGTTGGAATGCTAAACATAACTTAAGCTTGAAAAGAATTCTGAAAGAAACACTTACCTGGCTCAATTCAACTCAACTCAACTGAACTGATTTTAACATAAACCAGTGCAAATAAATGCAGTATAAAGAAAAGCTTTAAAACAAGGTTTTCAACTCTGTGTATTTAGAAATACAATAATAACTCTCTATGTATGTAAAGATACAATATGAACTCTATTTGTATATGAAAATACAAATATTTCTGATGTATATAAAAATAGAAAATACTGTTGTGGGAGTTTCTCTAACCGACAACCATCACTTAAGAGTTATAGTGATGATACAACGTTTTACCTCACACTGCAAAGGAACGTCCTATACCTTTCCGGGGATATAGAACCTAACTCACTAAGTGAATTCACTAGTCTATGCTAAAAAGCACTAAGGGTTCATCTAAAAAGTATGACCCTTTTCTACCCATGATGGCTACATGGTTTATGGCCCCCAAATCGGTGCTTAATACTACTCCCAAAATATGATACTAGCTCTTTATGTTTAAAAACATACTTCTTTCTGTGATTTGAGATTAATGCTCAAAACCTTAGCTAAAAGGCTATCTTGGAAATCAAAATTTCCCCTCTTGCTTCATTTAGAAAGCGATTACTCTTTTCTGAAAACTAGGTCGAAGACTTTTTGGAAATCGAGGTTTCCTTTCTTGTTTAAATGAGAAAACATTTTAAACCCTTTGGGAATACATAGCCCCCATATACTTTTGAAGAAATGAACTTCAACTTTACACTTTACTGAACTCAAAACTTAAGTCTTAAAACAAAGTTAAAACGTTTGCAACAAACTTTTGGAAAACTTTAAGAACTTCTCTTGACTTTGACCTTAACTGCTCTTGACTTGACTCTTAATTGGTCCTTGAATTTGAATTATTGGATTCAATGATTGTGATTTGTGATTGGAAAGCTCTGATGATGTTTAGGAATGATTTTAGATAGCTAAACATGAGAAAAGACCAAAAATCAATATCTGAGGGTGGGTCCGTGACGCGGAGAAGCATTTAAATTTTGGTTTTGAAAATAACTTTTGAGGCAGAACGGTCCGTGACCGCTCCGTGATGCGAAACTACTTTTCCCAAATCTGGGGACTAGCTCCGTGACGCGGAGACACTGTCAAATTTAGATCGACGAAATTTCTTCTTCGTTTTCCAGCTCTAAACCCTCTAAACTCTATTGGTTCTTTCCCCAAACACTTAGAATCGTCTATACCCCTCAATATACATCAGATTCTACTCGAAAACACAACTAAAAACGTGAATCAATCTCAAGCAACTTCAACAACACAACCCACAAGGATTCAAACGAACTTATCAAGAATTCTAGAGATTTACTTTCAAATCAATATACTTGCTGAAATTGAATCAAGTTTGGCGCGTGGGTGAACTAACCCAACGCTATGTGATCTCACATACCTTGTAGGGATCACCCCCCCGACGAAATCCACAAGCTAATCTCGACGAATCTTGAACGAATCTTGAACGTTTTTCTCCTTTCTCCTCTTTTCTCCTCTTCTTTTCTCTTCTCTCAAAACCCTAACTCTTTTTTCCAAAAGCGAAAACTGACTTAGTTCAGTTTAGAACCATAAGTAATTACCAAAAACGAATTAAAATAAAAGGTTAAGGAAAAGACCAAACTACCCTTTCAAAATCCAGATTTGGACTTTCCTTATTCCAACATCCCAACTTCCAAGGGGTATAACTCACTCATACAAACTTGGAATCACGCAAACGCAGAGGCGTTGGAAAGATTATTCCAAGAGATTTCCAACCATATCTGGAAGTACACCTAACTCATCCTGAGCTAGGAGTTATGGCCGTTTGAGGTTGACCAAAACTCACTTTTTCCTAACTTAAACAAATTTCCAGATTTTTCCTTATTTCCAAAAATGATTATTTCAAGTTCTTAGGTTCTTCCTAGCTATTTAAATTTACGAGATGTTACAATGCGCGGGCTAAGAAATTTGGCGTGGACACTTTCCCATTTGGAAACTCGCCGAATCAGCTCGCTGAAATAGCCTTAAAACCTCAAGTTTTTGGATATTTTGGCGATCTAATAAACCCCATTTGGCGAACCGCCAAATATTTCGATGAGGGGACCTCAACATCACTGATTTGATTGATGCAATTCATTAAAAGGTTATTTTCTTTGATTTATATGCTATTTTTATGTTCCCAGAAATGTTTTCTTGACCTTTTACCGTGAATTGACCTTCCTAAGTCCATATTATAACCTAATATCATCATTATATGTATAGAAATTCTCAAAGTCCCTAATTCTCCTTCTTCTAAAGATCAAGAACTCCAAGAAAGGAATTTCTCCAATTTTCCAAGTTCAAGATTCTTTTCAAGATACCTAAGGTTTTCAATTCAAGATTCTTCTACACACTTCATCTTCCGAGATTTTTCTTCAAGACTCGTCACTAAGGTATGTAAGGCTACTCATTGTGATGTACTAAGTTTGTCCTCACGCCCTACATCTAAATTCAATCACTAAAGGATTGTGTTTAGGGTTCTACCCATAGTCTCTTGAAATCTGAATTTGGTTTGTGTTTTCTTATCCTAAGTTCTAGTTGCTTAATCATTGAGATTTTGATTCTCTTATACATGTTGATTCTTACAATGTTGTTCATGCTTTCATTATTACATGAACCATATTTATTGAAGTCATATTTTTAAAAAGGTTTCTATATGAGTTTTTCCTATACATTAATTTCGGACATGGAAAGTGAGTCGATGAGCACTTAAGTGCATGATTTGAAAAGGGTTTTTAAAACAACATAAATGGTTTCATATATTCTATTTGGCAATTGAGAAGAAAAGAGAATAATTGATTTTCGAAAATCATTTTAGTAAAGTAAAGTGAAATAAAGGTCAGTTCCCTAAACAGGGCTATTGAGCATAATTGATATTGATTATTCTAGGAATAGTATCGAGCACCAAATTGGGTAAGAATTTATTTTCACTTAAATCCCCATAAACTATATAGCCAACGTAGGATTCGTATCGACTTTCGAGTGACTCCTCACTTCCTCTTTATAAGGCATATGGGATGGATTCATATATTATAGTTGTTGTCCTATATACCCCGGCAAGGTATAAGATGACTCTTGCAACATGGACGAATGTTGTATCATTACTAGGCTCATAGTTATGATTGTCAATTAGAGAAGCTCTCCAAGAAAGTATAATGTATTATTTTTTATGTTGTTTCTATTCCATATCTTATATTGGAAAGCTTAAATGATTTTACCTCATTTTCAAGCTACACTTCCAATCAGGTTACTTCCAACCTCTTTTAGTTCATTTTGTATAGCCCTATTACATACCATACATTCAATGGACTGATGTCATTCGACTTGTATCATTTCATGATGCAGATTCAGGTACTTAGGATCATTAACAAGCGTTCTGTTGAGATTACCATATCAGCTCGTTAGATTTTGGTGAGACCTCATTGCTTTTGGAGACTCCAGTTTATTGTATACTTTTAGTTGTATTTTGAGGTGTTGTGGGTCTTGTCCCATCACCTATCTTTAGACAGTAGAGACTTCATGGATAGGAAGTTAGATAGTTTCAAAACTTACTCAGATGTTTTTGCTCAACGTTTACTAAATGTATTAAGTATTCTCAGATAATGGTTTTAAGTTCTTTAAATATTTTGAAATTCTAATCTATTAAATATTCCGGATATTCTATATAGTCATATGTAGCATAGTTAATCAGGACAAAGGTTCGATTAGGACCAACAATGGTTCTGATCAGTTCCAGTCATGTCCAGGGTGTAGGTTCGCGGCAAAACATCTGCATTGAAACTTCACTTAGTAAAAAAATAATGTTTACTCCAATGTCATAATAGTCTCAGACTTGAACTATGACTGCTTAAGGGAAAACAAATATGACTACTTACACATAATAATCAAGGTGTCTACATAAGCTTTAAAAGTTAGCACATTACGACCTTGTGTTATCCCGATTTCATGAGTTCTTTTGAGAATAAGACGGATTTTGACAGGAAGCGGCCTACTTCCATACTCAGATAGGTGAAATCTGTCGAGAGTGCTCCAATAAGTTTAACACTCCATCCATACGGGCTACATATTTTTCATTATGAGTTTTTAAACTCAACCTCCACAATTTACTACAGAAAATAATGCACTCAAGTCATAGGGAGCGAATAAAAAATAGTACATTTTTTACAACAAGTCATCATATGATTCGTTTTTCCCATTGCACTTGGTTATAGGATCTCTAGTCCCTAGGTTGGGTTTCCTCATATATGACTCAAGGATTTATAGACTTTAATCTCATCCCCCTTAATACGCTCCAGACCTTTTCTCTTGTGAAGGCATTAGTAAGAGGATATGCAAGATTATCCCAAGATTTGACATGATAATCATTAATGGTATCAGTTGTCAAATATGATCTCACATTACTATGTTTCCTCCTTATCGGTCTGAATTTTCTGTTGTTATAACAATTTTGAACTCTACCAATTGCAGCAGTGCTATCACAATTAGTTAAAATATAAGGAATTGATTTTTTAAAAGAAGGTATTTGAAATAATTAATAAATCTCTCAACCGATTTTCTTCCTCACTAGCTCATGCTAAAGCAATTAGTTCAACCTCCATAGTAGAGTTAGCAATTATTGCTTGCTTTTTTTTTTATTTCCAACAAATATCACCACCACCCAAAGTAAAAATGTAACTAGTGGTAGAACATGAATCACCTGATAAAGTTTTCAATCTACATCAGAAAAGCCTTCAAGTACAACATTATCTTTTTTTATAGAACAAATTACAAGTTTTTGTCCCAATTAAATATTTCATAACTCTTGTTATAACATGTCAATGTTCATTACCTAGATTTCTTGTGAACCAACTAACTATTCCTACTGCATATACAATATCATGCCTAGTGCAATAAATCATATATCTCAAACTTTCAATTAAGCTAGCATATTCCTTTTAATTTATCACGTCATTTTCACTTTGAACAGGAAATAAATGAATATTTGAATAAAAAGAAGTTACAACATACTTGAAATCAAGAAAGTTATATATATATTTTAAAATGTTCTCAACATAATGTGACGGGTCAAAGAAAATTCAATCACATGTTCTTGTAATTTTTATTTCAAGAATAAAATTTATCCCACCGAGATCTTTCATATCAAAATGGCTTCTAAGAATATTTTTAGCTTCATCAATAACATTCACTTTAGAGTCAAAGATCAATAAATTATCAATATATAGGCAAATAATAACATGTAAATTATTTCAAGACTTATGATATATGTACTTATCACACTCATATGTTTCAAAACCATTTACAATCATGTAGGAATCAAACTTTTCATGTCATTGATTTGGTGTCTGTTTCAGGTCATATAGGAATTTAGTAAGATTAAACACTTCGCTTTCTTGGTCTGCCTTCACAAAATACTCAGTTGTTCCATATAAATTTCTTCATTTAGGTCTCTAGTTTTAAAAATAGCTTTTACATCGATTTGATGATTATGCAAATAATAAAATGCAGCCATAACAATTAAAAGTTTAATGGATGTAATTCTAGTTATCAGAGAAAAAGTAACAAAAAATTAGAGACTTTCTAATTGCTTAAAACATTGAGCAACTAGTCTAGCCTTATATTTATCAATAGATCCATTCAGTTTCAAAAAAAATAAAAATTAGTAAGACCCATTTGCAATCAATTATTTTACAATCCGGTGATAAACAAATTTCATAATTTTATTAGAAATTAGGGATTCCATTTCCTCATTACAGCCACTTTTCAAAAAAGTAGAATCATGTAAAGATAAAGCTTCTGGTAAAGTGGGAGGTTCATCTTTAACATTATAAAACATGAAAATTAGGATCAAAATATTTTTCTACTCTAGCTCATTTATTACTTCTTAACTCAAAATCATCAATATTTTATGTCTCAAAGTACAAGTAGAAGAACAAGGTAGTGACAAAATATTTTGTTCAATCCTTTGACCCCACTATTTTTAGAATGAAAGGGAATTTATTTTCATGATAAATAATATCATCAGATTCTATTATAATATTATCTTCATGATTAAAAAATCTATAGACTCTACTATTTGAAGCATACCCAAGAAAAACACAAGTAGTAACTTTCTTACTCAATTATGTAATTTTAGGATCTATTAGCCTCACAAAGGCTAGAAAATTTCAACCTCTTAAATATCTCAAACTTGGCTTGTGACCTTTCCACTACTCAAAAGGTGTCAATTTAGACTTTTTACGATGCACACAATAACACATAACAAGCAGTCAAAATAGTTTAACCCATAAATCTATAGGTACACTTAGCTCAATAAGCATGACATTGTATATTAGTCAATTCAACCAAAGTTCTATTTTTTCTTTTCCCTACACCATTTTATGTAGGAGAATAAGGACTAGTTTCATAAATTATTCCTTATGATCTAATAAAATGATTAAACTCATTTCACTCATATTCACGGCCTCTATGGTGACTTCTAATTCTTTTTTATTATTATTTCAAATTGATTTTCAACCTCATGGAGATAAATTTTAAAATTTTCGAAACCAATACTTTTATTTTTCATCAAGTAAACATATGTAAACTTAGAAAAATCATCAATGAAAGTGATAAAGTATCTATTTCCTCCACGAATTAAAATTCCTCCAAGTTTACAAATAATAGTGTGAACTAATTCTAATATATAGTTTTTCTTTCAACTTGAAAATGAGGTCTTTTATTGATCTTGGCTTTACTACAAGCCCCACACAATTCAAAATTCTTTTTTAATCATTGAGATTTATTTTAAACTATTCATGATTCCAACATAATGATCATTAATATGACACAAACAAGCATGCCAAAAATTAGTAGAATAGAGTATGTAAATAAAAGTAAAAACTTTATTCATTTCAATATTCAACTGGACCATCCTATCACTAGCATACCTCTTTTCCACAAAAATACCTTTTTTTACAATTATATATTGATTAGATTAAATAATTTGTTTGAAAACTTCTTTATTAAGATGAAAATTAGACACCAATTTTTTTTCTCATGGAAGCAGTATAAAATACATCTTTCAAAGTCAATACCCTTTCATAGGTAAAACACAATTCGACATCTTCTATTTCAAGCACTTGAGTAATATGAGAATCACCAAGCATGATGGTTTTGGGCTCCTCAAAAGGAGAATATTTTTTAAAATCAATATTTGTCATAACAGACGTACGATTTGCACCAGCATCACTACACCATTCATAAACATTCTTAACAATATTTATATCTGTAATTACCTCCACATAAGTCTCTGCGGTGACATTTTCCTGAGGTGTAGGACCACGTGTCTGAAATATACAAAATCGAGCAATATGTCCACTTTTGCCATAAACAAAGCACGGTCCCTTATCTTGAACTTGTTGATTTTGTTCATGGCTACTTGTACCATTATTTTTTTTAGAGACCCACTATTATTTTTCTTGAAATTTTTCTTCTTATGCTATATAGAAAGAGTTTTGTAAGATTCAGGAGTAGCATTATTTGAACTAATTAAATTTACCTCATTGAGATGTTACTCTCTTCTAATTATAAAAGTGCATCTTGGCCCCTTGCATCCTCTTCCATGCAGATTCACATTATCAACGTCAAATGAGAGGTTTCCTTTTGTTTGTGGCACATAAGTTTTTGAAATTCCTTCCAAGAAGGTGGAAGTTTATCTATTATGCCACTAACAATAAGGTTATCTCATATTTTGATCTCCTCGGACCGGAGTTCTCCAACAATCATTATAAAGTCTTGAGCTTGGTCAACCACTGATTTGTTGTCCACTATTTGAAAATAAAAAATCTACTAGCTACATATTTTTTCGCTCCGCCTTCTTCAGTATCATACTTTCTCTGCAATGTTTTCTAAATTTTCTTTGTATTAGAGTAAGTTCTATTTTAATAATCATAAAAGTTATCAAATATAATAGACAATTAAGAATATAATACCGACACTTGGAAGAATCAACATCATACTTTCCACTTTCTCAAGATGAGAAACAAGTTTATCATCATTTATGGAGGTGTTGTCAACTTTATTAGGATTCTTCTCAGTTAACACATAAGAAACATTGAGTAGAGACTTAAATAGAAAAGTATTTTACTCCTCCATCTCATGAAATGGTTATCATTGAACAGGTCGAACTGTAGTCTTCGGACTTATCCTCTCCAAGATACAACAACAATTCACAAAGTATAACTATAAGAACTCTAAACAAGAGTTGAGTCCAGAGCTCCACAAAAAGAACACCCCTTTAACTAATAAGAACCCTCTTCCATTTGGATGTTTTTATTTTTTTACTGAGTAGGTTCTCTTCCATTTTGAATCCAGGAAACTTGTTTACTTTGTTGCGTTTAGTCCAAGCGGTGAATACTTGGCAAGTGGATCTTTTGATAAATGCATGAATATATGATCAGTGAAGGAGGCCAAGATTGTAAAAACTTACAATGGCAATGGCGGTATTTTTGAAGTGTGTTGGAACAAGGAAGGAAACAAGGTTGCAACTTCTTTTGCACACAACAAGGTTTGTGTGTTTGATATTCGATTGTAGAAGTTGAGGAATAACTTTAAAAGGACTTGAGAACATAGACGCAGGAATTTCACAATTCAAGAAACTCTGCCTTGCAGAAATGCAGATTGTAGATGAGCTTTTTTTAATTTGTCACACGCTGTCCGGTTTACCAAAATTAGGACCGACTAAATCATTATGGCTTTGATCCAAACTTATGCTTGCAGTGGGTAAACCAGACACTGTGTTATATTTCAAAAGAAGCATATCTACAATCTCCATTTTTGCACGACAGAGTTTCTTGAATTATGAAATTCCTGCCTCTGTGTTCCCAGGTCCTTTTAAAGCGCTATTCCTCAACCTCTACAATCAAATATCAAACACACAAACCTTGTTGTTTGCAAAAGCAGTTGCAACCTTGTTTCCTTCCTTGCTTCAATACACTTCAAAAATACCGTCATCGCCATTGTAAGTTTTTATAATCTTTGCCTCCTTCACTAACCATATATTCATGCATTTATCAAATGACCTACTTGCTAAGTATTCACTATTCGGACTAAATACAATAGAGTAAACAGGTTTCCTGGATTCAAAATGGAAGAGAACCTAATCAGTAAAACACAAAAAAAAATCAACAAAAAGGATACAAAGATTTGATGATCCTGTAGAAAGATACACGGTTACCTCATTCTCAATCCACTCCCCCCCCCCCTTTTCAATAGCAATAACATATTAGAAAACATTTCAAGTCAAAACTAACAGTAAAATAACTATAAAACTAAATTGAGTTAGTCAGAAATAAACAATAGGCAAATTGCAGTAGTCTGCAAAAATTAAATAACAGAGCATAAAAAAAAGTAAGACTGTGCACGTAGTTGACAACACATGAAAGAAGAATAGAAGAAGAAGAAAAAAATTGCTAAAAATGTACCTGCTGAAGGTCATGAAGCAGAGGAGAAACAAGAATTGAAGAGGAAGAGAGACGAAATACCTGCTGGAGGTCGCGAAGATCGAGAGGAGAGTCACTACTACTAACTGGAGAGAAAAAAGGGAAAACAGAGTAGGGTTTGTCCAAAACTCCAAATAAACCATAATGTTACCTTTTAATTATTAAATCAGGCCAAATTTTTAAGAAAAAAAGTGACGCCTTTATTGGCTCGCCTCGCCTCTGTCACCATTTCGAGGTCACCTCGCCTTGCCGGTAATAGGCGCAAAGGTTGTGCCTCGCCTCACCATTCACCAAAGATCGTCTTTGAGAACACTAATTGATAGTTTAATTGAGTACAAGTAAACAAACCACAAATAAGGAGATCGCCTTTGAGCACACTTATTTATTAAGCTATGAAGAAGACTCCCTCGTTCAACATGCCATATATTCACTGTGGCATTAAATGAACCACTACACAGACAGAGACAATAAAAAAAACCAATAAGCTCGTAGAACCAAAAGGTTAGGTGCAATATATTAGATCCCTTTTTGGGCTCATCGCACACCAAGAATCCATTTGCTGGACGGTTAAAGTGAAACGATATCTCTATGGATTATTTTTACTCGCAAGGGGATTACAGTCCAGATTGCAATCATTCCAAAATTTTAACTAAACTTTTGGGGCTTTAAAGTTCGTTGGGACTTTAAGAGCAAAGCGCAAATGGAGAAAATAAATAAATATATGTGTTTAGTTCTTAACTAATAATTGTAAGTATGATTATTTCCATAAGGTTAGATGCATGCTTATTTGTAATATTCATCCGTTAAATTTTTCCTGACCTACATTCCCCCTTATGTACGCACATTCAGCGAGGTGAAGCACTCACCACATTTTTAGCCTTGTTTCAGGGCTTAAGTGCGCCTTTGTCAATAGTGTACCAGAAAAAAAAGAAAAAACTAAAGAGGCAAGTCCGGCCCAATGCACCCAAGGCCATAAACTAGGGATCCATGAAATGAGAGAATATAATGGAGACTAGAGTTCAAATCCTAAAAAGGACAAAAAGCTTTAGGTGATTTCTTCCTATATGCTAGACCTTGATAGTCATAGTAAATGCTTTGGCCCAGTGGAAGACAAATTATTCAGATGAGGAATGGCATTCCTAATAATATTTTTTTTTTCCTTTTTTTGTTCTTTTCGGTTGATTATGTGTGTTCTGAAGGAATAGGAATTCTTAAGTTTCTAGTAGCCTTTTTGGCTAGAGGCTTCTTGGAGGCTAAAATCACAAAAAAAATAAAAAGATGCCCCTTTATAAATTCGAGGTGTTTGGCCAAAAAAAGAAGTCCTTTTGAGCACATACAACACAAAACATTGATTGTTTTTCTCTAAAAGTACTTTTTTATAAATGATTTAATCTGAGGTGCATAAGTTATTTGCGTCCTTAACCACGAGAGACTGTTTTGATAAACCCTTGGCTAAGAGAAAGCTTAAGCACTAGAATTGTTTTAGAAAAATGTTAACTTGGCAGAATTAAACTCATATAACAACAACAACATACCTAAACCTTACCCGTACCTTGTACAGATAGAGAATCCTGTTTCCAGACACACTCTTGAATCAAGTAAGGATATCAAAGCAGTTAAACTCATCAAATAGAAACACAACATCCAATTCTCCACATAAAACTCTAGTAAAACTATGAACAACGATTTGAACCCTAAAAGATAGTACAAAGGAACAGAGTAGGAAGAGGAAAATTGATTTACCTGATTTATAAGAGAAAAGGAGAAACAAATGAGAACCTGTAAGAGAAAAGGAGAAACAACATAAGGAAAAAGAATGTGAACAGGATAAAGAAAGGAGTGCAAACAACAACTTAAGTTCTGTCTTGAGTCAAGCACCATTCTAGTCTCCCCACATCCCACCTATGGGATTACATCGGGTATGTTGTTATTGTAGAGGTTAATAGTCCTTTTGTCCTTTTTGGTCATATTCTATGATGATAAACAATTAGATTCCTTATTCAAATTAGGAGATTCTTTAATGATCTACAACTAAGTAAAGCGAATTTCTCTGTAGTCATTCTTTTTAATCATTGAAATATATTCCATTCACAATTGTTGCATTCTTGATAGACGTAATCAATAAAAATTTTAAGAAATATTAGGAAGTTTGGAAGAATAGGAATTCTTACGTTTCTAGTAGCCTATTTGGCTAGACTCTTCTGTTAGGCTAAAAGCACAAAAAAGGCACTCCTTTTTACATTCGATGTGTTTGGCAAAAAAAAGAAGTCATTTTGAGCACATACAACACAAAACACAGAATTGTTTTCTCCAAAAGTACTTTTTTATAAATGAGTTGATTTGAAGTGCATAAGTTATTTGCGTCCTTAACCACGAGAGACTGTTTTGATAAACCCTTGGCTCAGAGAAATCTTCAGCACTAGAATTGTTTTAGAAAAATGTTAACTTGGCCGAATTAAACTCATCTAAAAACAACAACATACCCAAACTTTACCCGTACCTTGTGGAGATAGAAAATCTTGTTTCCAGACACACTCTTGAATAAAGTAAAGGATATCAAAGCAGTTAAACTCATCAAATAGAAACACAACATCAAATTTTACACATAAAATCTATTAGAATTATGAACAACGATTTGAACCCTAAAAGATAGTACAAAGGAACAAATTAGGAAGAGGAAAATTGATTTACCTAATTCATGTAGATATAGGTCATCGGAGTTTGCTGTGGATTGTCAGCGGCCAAAAGTAAACCTTAGGGATTACTTCTACCGATGAATATATACAGAGGGAAGATATAGTAAGTGAGAATGTACATTTTTTAAAATTTCATTTACGAGACCAAAATCACAATTTTTTAGAAGTTACATTTTTTCAAGACCTAAATTCAAATTTTATTAGTATGTACATTTTTTAAAATTTCATTTTAATTTGTTGATGTTTTATGCGTTGAAGTTACAATACTTTAATCTTCAATTTTTCGAAGTTACATTTTACTATGACATAAATCCTAATTCGTTTACTACGTATATTTTTTTTCAAGTTTATTTGTTTGGTGTTTTAGGTCATGAAGTTACAATACATAAACCCTAATTTGTTAGAAGTTATATTTTTTCAAGACTTGAACCCTAATTTTATTAGTACGTATATATTCTTCAAGTTCATTGTATTGGTGTTTTAGGTATAGCAGGTACAAAAGATCTAAACCATAAATTTTTAGAAGTTACATTTTTTCAAGACCTAAACTCTATTTTTATTAGTACGTACTTTTTCAAGTTCATTTTTTTTTGGTGTTTTTGGTCTTGAAGTCATTACAATACCTAAATCCTAATTTATAAAAAGTTATAATGTTCTAAACCTAATCACTAATTCTATTAGTACGTACATTTGTCAAGACCTAATCCCAAATTTTATCAGTACGTATATTTTTTAATATGTAATTGTAACGACCTGAACCGTCGTTATTTAAGAGAAACAAAAATCCAGAAAAAAGCTGGACCATTGTCCCGCCACAGCGGGCCATATGCCGCTAGGGCGATGGCGCCAAAGCGGGGTAAGCTGGCGCCACGGCGGGATAGGCGAGGCAAAATATAAATTACGAGAAATCCTATTTTCTCCATTTTCCTAAAATACCTAAATAAGTCGTAAAACACCCTAGAAACCTCAGAAAAGCTGCCCTAAGCTTGGGAAGGAAGGAGAAGAAGATTTCCAGCGGGAGGATGGTGATATCTTACGAATTTATGGCCAATTTCACCATCACAAAGCCTGGAAAACTGAAATCGAAGTCAAAAACTCTGTGCAACTTCTTGGCGCCAAGGTAGGGTAGGTTTTATGAATTGAGTAGTTTAAATTTGTACTAACCATGTAATATATGTAAATCCAGGGTAGGATTTATGCGTAGACCTTCGTGCAATGAATGATTTATGATTTTAAAACCCTAGAAAGAAGCCTTAGACGATGAATTAGGGCTGGGTATGGCTGAATTAGGGTTTGCATGAGGCGTGTTGATGAATAATCCGTAGGAGATGGTTGTAATTCAATGATTGTGTGATGTATTCTATTCTTGCTTCATTATAATACCTATATGTATATGAATGATGCATTATTGATCACACTTGTTGTATATGAGATAGATGAATTATGATTGCCATGAAATCATGACCTAAATGTCTGATCTTGAGGATATACTTGTGAATGTTATTGTGGTGTGTTAAATGGATCGGTTGCCATGTTATGGCATAACTAACTTGGATCGGTTGCCACGTTCCGGCATAACTAACTTGGATTGGTTGCCACGTTCCGGCATAACTATGGGATCGGTTGCCACATTCTTACATAACTAATTGGATCGGGTACCACGTTTCGGTATGCTAACTGTTTGCGTTTGGGATCCATGAGCGTTTGAGAAAGCTTGATTTAATGTACTATATGACCATGGTTGGTTAGTGTGATGAGGATGTAACGGTATGACGTGAACGGTTGGCTGAAATGTCGGTGGTTGTGTTTTGGGAATTTCTCTATGTGGTAGAACGGCTAGGCTATGATCAAGTACCTGGTAAGTAGGCTTATTGAGAAAGGATCTTAATAGTTAGATTGCTAGTGTAAATTGGAGGTATTTTAAGAGAGGGTAAAGGTGAAGAAGCGAGTGGTTTAATTCATGATCTTACTAGTTGGTTTCTTATGTTATGTGGTGGGAGTCGGGTTGACCGATGATGCCTACCAATACGCGTGTTTGTAATGATAAGACTCTTGCTATGTCTTTTTTGACATAGTTTGGATGCAGGTTGGTGATGTCTCCTTAGTTGAAGACGAAGAGATTCTCCAGCAGATTATATCCTTCTTTTCGCATGGTGGGAGTTGTGTCTTTTAATTATCTTGTCCAGTTGTACTCTTAGTAGCTCTTGTACCTGTTTAGACTAGATTCATGGGAGTGTTAATTACTTTACAGTCTTCAATCGAAAATGTTATAAAAGTTTTTAATAAAGAATTTCGTTAGTATGTTATTTTTCTTTATTTAATTTTCCCACATATTTTAAATTGTTGGGTTATGAGGGTTCTCCTACTTAGTTAGTAGTATGTAGGTGCCCGCATGGCCCGGTGGGTTGGGTCGTGACAAATTGGTATCAGAGCCTAGGTTACGGATCTCCCCATACAAAAGCAAAATGCGGATTAGACTCCTGCGGATTGGTGTGTTGACGTCCACATCTAATCTTTAAGAGGCTAGGAAGCATTTTAGGAAATTGTTCCACTCATTCTCTCCTTTCGTGCGAAATGTCGACATGTGGTATTAGTTGAGTCCAATTGGTATCTCCCGGTTCCAATTGGTATCTCAACAAGTGGATCGAACGTCGTGGTCACTACTGAAGGAACACAAGCAAGGTGAATTGGAACTGAGAAGGTTCTAATTGGTATCTGGTCTTAGGGGCGATATAAATACATGGATGATTGGTAATGATCATCCATGGAGCGAACTAACTAATAAATTGAAATTGTCCATGCGTTGAGTTATGGAGATTGTGATTGTGTGCTTCTTGTTGATTGAATTAACTGTGAATGTAAAGTTGAACTTGTTGAATGTGATGATGTGATGGCGTGTTCTATAAATCTGTATCAGAACCTTATTATGTGTAATGTGTTGGTCAATTGATTTGAATTATGCGAGTCGTAAATGTCGAGGTGTATTGTGTGTAGATGTATGCGTTGTGGTGCGGAATTAATTAGAATGAATTGGTTCGTATATCGAAGGATTGATTGGGGGTAGACAATGATTACCCTAGTATAAGAAGTATCCTAAAGTTTCAGGGTAAAGCTAGAACCTTCGGGAATTTTTAGAAAAGCAAAAAATCCCAAAAAAATCTTGGCAGAGGTTCTGTTCCCGTTTCGACTGCTGGGGAGGGATTATGTCCGCCAGGGCGGGACCACCAGAGCAGAATTTCTCCCGCCAAAGCGGGATGAGGCAAGGCAGAACCTCAGCCTGTCTCCCCTATTTTTCCTAACCACAATTTCAGACCCCAAATGGTATTCGAATTCACCCTTACCACCTTAACAGTGTTCCGCAACAAAAGTAATAGAGTATAAAACCTTAAGATTAAATATAAGGCTGCATCAGACAGCAAAATCTAGCATCTATGTGATTACAAAACTAAGGAAAGCAAAGGATAAAAACAGAGTTGTCTTAAAATTTACAAACCAAAAAGGGCGAAAAGCAAATCAAGAACCCTGCGACCGAGAGGTATCGGTGTCGGAGTATAACTCCTCCGGGGGCACCAGGACTGTCATGGCCTCCTCTAGACTAGAGAACTAACAGAAATCCCCCTTCTCCACGATGGGAATCTCTTGCCCAAGAGCGATAGAAGAAACATGACCTTTACCGCCTTCCAGATCCGAACCAGCAGAAGGTCCCTCTCCATACCTTTCTTCCTCTCCCGGCACAACTCGCGACAGAGTATCTCGACCTCTAGGGCAGTGCTGGGTGGAACAGAAGTGAAGTAGGCATAGGCGCTCCCCATCCTCTTCCGGACAGCCTCCAGATCCTGTTCGACCTGTGCACCTGAGAGTGGGTCCACGTTGTTCGAATCCATGGCCGTCTTACTGCTTCTAGCCCTGACCGTCCTTCTCATTTTCCTCCTAGAACTAGAACATGTCCTAAATAAAAGAGGTGAAGGGGGGATCTATAGAAACTACCTCGTCAGCATCAAACAGTGGTACTTTCTCCCGCTTGCACAAGGCACTGATAAGATTAGGGAGAAAGAACACCTTCTTGTTACCCCGATAGAACATCTTCCATTCTGAAATAATATGTGCCCCCACATTTAGCTGGACCTGTATGGCGCACACCACTACCAAGGCCCGGGGAAAGGTCACGTCGATGCGGTTGCCCGATGGGCGGATCTTCCTTGTCATCAAATATAGCCACATCTTAACATTGGGTGACCAATCCGTGCTAGTAATACCCTCAGCAGTAGCCCAGTGAACCCGATCCCGATGCCTAGGCTCAATAAGAGTATCTCTCAGCCACCCCAAATCCATCTCCCTTAGCCTGACCTCGTATTCATGGTTCAGGACCTCCGGTACCTCTAGGGCCTCATTGATAGCAGTGGCATTCAGAGAAATGTCAACTCCCCTAATGCGGATGATGGGGGTGAGAGTCGTCCTATCACACAGTAGGCAGGATGGCGTAGAACTCCCTCACCCAAGTGGAGCGTTCATCTAGGGGAGTCTCAGTCAGTGGGACCCATCCGAACTCTACCAGAAGAGCATAGAAAGAAGGATCCTTTTCCTCTAACATGTGCAGCACGAAAGCCCTCTCGTAACAAAACCCCATGTTACGATGGTCATGATGTCTTTCCCAATTTGCGGCATCACGAAACTGGATGAAAGGTAAGTGTTCGTCGTTTTGTCCTGCCATTTAGAAAGCCTGCAATAAGTTGAATATAAGTTAGATTATTATAGGATAGTCGGTGCAAGGCTAAAAAATTAAGAAAAAAAAATTTGGTGTTAAGGGGTGAGGCCACTGCCTAGCGTATCCCGCCACAGTGGCCATAATCCCGCCAAGGCGGGATTAACCAGGCCCATCAATGGCGCCTTTTCATCCCAAGACCCCCATTTTCGATAGAATTTCAGCAGATCAGAGTGATTTAACTACCTAGAACATAAATAAGTAAGTATTGTAGCAAAATAACTCATAAAAGAGGCATAAATCAGAGTTTTACACCAAGAGACCCTTCAACCTCCCCCGCCCATTTTTGTACTGAATTAACCATATGTTTACGAAATCCTTACGCCCAGCGGTCCCGCCTCAGTGGGAGGACTGCCGCCCTGGTGGGATCAGGTTGTATAATTTGGGACACAAAATTTCTTTTCTCGAACTTTGTGTCATATCCCTAACCGGTCTCTTAAAGTATAGGGCCTATAGTAAATCAGGCTTGAGAAACAAGAAAACCACCCCTTACCATAAATTTTTAATGGACTGAGTGGTTAGTTAAAAATACTTCAAGGTAGGGAATGTGATGATCCGTGCATTAGTCGTTCGGGGATGAAAGAGGGGTAAATTAGTATCTATTGTACGACTTCAGCCGTCGTTATTTAGGAGAAACAAAAATCCAGGAAAAAGCTGGCCCATTATCCCACCACAGTGGGCCATACGCCGCTACGATGGAGGCGCCATAGCAGGGTAAGCTGGCGCCACGGCGGGATAGGCGAGGCAGAACGTAAATTATGAGAAATCATATTTTCTCCATCTTCCTAAAATACCTAAATAAGTCGTATAACACCCTAGAAACCTCAGAAAAGCTTCTCTAAGCTTAGGAAGGAAGGAGCAGAAGATTTCTAGCGGGATGATGGTGATATCTTACGAATTCTTGGCAAAATTCACCATCACGAAGCCTGGAAAAAACTGGAATCGAAATCAAAAAGTCCATGCAATTGCTTGGCGCCCAGGTAGGCTTGGTTTTATGAATTTAGTAGTTTAAATCTGTACTCACCGTGTAATATATGTAAATGAAGGGTGGGATTTAGGCATAGACATTCGTGCACTGAATGATTTGTGATTCTAAAACCCTAGAAAGAAGACTTAGACGATGAATTAGGGCTGGGTATGGCTGAATTAGGGTTTGCATGAGGCGTGTTGATAAATAATCCGTAGGAAATGGTTGTGATTCTATGATTGTGTGATATATGTTGTTCTTGTTTCATTATGATACTTATATGTATATGAATGATGCAATATTGATCACACTTGTTGTTTATGAGATAGATAAATTATGATTGCCATGAAATCATGACCTAAATGTATGATCTTGAGGATATTCTTGTGAATGTGATTGTGATTGTGGTGTGTTGAATGGATCGGTTGCCACGTTCCAACATAACTAACTTGGATCGGTTGCCACGTTCCGGCATAACAAACTTGGATCGGTTGCCACGTTTCGGCATAACTAACTTGGATTGGTTTCCACGTTCCGACATAACTATGGGATCGGTTGCCACATTCCAGCATAACTAATTGGATCGGGTACAACGCTGCGGTATGCTAACTATTTGGGTTTGGGCTCCTTGAGAGGACCAATGACGTGGTAAAATTGTGTACCTTGGTATAAAATGTGAAGTGGTTCGTTGTTCGGAAATGTTGATAATGTGGTACATGTTCGATATATACATGTGAATATAATGTTGTTTGATTTTCTCATGTTGACCTTATGGATACAAGTTATGACTATTAATATTGATAGTTCTTGGGTTAAGAGATCTTGGTAGATATAGTAGAAGGATAAAGTGTTTAAGAGGCGAGTAATTGATAGTAAGGGTGGTTTGTGTATTGTAATGGCGAGAAGTAGAAGTAGCGGGTGTGATGAAATATGCTTAGGAAGATTTCACTTTGGGGAAAAGATATTGGGTTTAGTGGGAAGAAAGCTTGATTTAATGTACTATGCGACCATGGTTGGTTAGTGTGACGAGGAAGTAACGGTATGACGTGAATGGTTGGCTGAAATGTCGGTGGTTGTGTTTTGGGAATTTCTCTATGTGGTAGAACGGCTAGGCTATGATCAAGTACCTGGTAAGTAGGTTGATTGAGAAAGAATGTTAATAGTTAGAGTGCTAGTGTAAATTGGAGGTATTTTAAGAGAGGGTAAAGGTGAAGAAGCGAGTAGTTTAATTCATGATCTTACTAGTTGGTTTCTTATGTTATGTATTGGGCGTCAGGTTGACCGATGATGCGTACCAGTACGCGTGTTTGAACTGATACTACTCTTGCTATGTCTTTTTTGACATAGTCTAGATGCAGGTTGGTGATGTCTCCTTAGGTGAAGACGAAGAGATTCTCCAGCAACTTCTATCCTTCTTTCCGCGTGGTGGGAGCTGTGTCTTTTAATTATATTGTCCAGTTGTACTCTTAGTAGCTCTTGTACGTGTTTAGACTAGATTCATGGGAGTGTTAATTACTTTACAAGTCTTAAATCAAAATTGTTTTAAAAGTTTTTAATAAACAATTCTGTTAGTATGTTATTTCTATTTATTTAATTTTCCCGCATGTTTTAAATTGTTTGGTTATGAGGGTTCTCCTACTTAAGTGGTAGTATGTAGGTGCCCGCACGGCCCGGTGGGTTGGGTCGTGACAGTAATTGTTGAAGAGTTTAAGATTGGATGAAATAGGGATATGTAATTTCCTTATATGGCCTTCGAATATGTACTTCTTATGAGCTAACTTTTAAGGTTGAGTTAGGTTCAAAATCCATTTATTACCATAATGTCAGTACTTGATCGTTTTAGGAACAATGTGTAATTTTGTGATCATGAGAAGAAATATATGCTCCATGTGTTAATTTTTTTATGCTCCATGTGTTAAATCCTTATCGATTTTAAGTTCAATTTATTGACAATATGTCAAAGGTAGAAATATGTATACAATCAGATTACCTGTAAGATAATTACAAGTGATTAATTATCATCACTATATATGACTTAATTAAATACTTATCGAGGAAAGTAATAGAAAAATAAAATTAAAAAAATTGGATATCTAACTAGTATATGGGATCATATTTTAATCTAATATCTTCATTATTTTCATCTATAAAGTGTAATATATTTCATCTTAGTATAATTATTTATTACAGTAGTAATTAGGGGTATTCATGTTTCGATTTGGATTGGTTATTGGTGAAAATCAAATTGATTTAGTTGGTTTTTAAATTTCTAAAACGTAACCAAATCAAACGAAAAAAATAACTGTTGATTTGCTTATTGTCGATCTAGTTCGGGATTTTAAGGTCTTTCACTTTGAAAGTAATAATTTTTTTAGGATATAGGTATCTCGGTAAACACACACCTAATACATGAACAATCCAGAAGAAAGTTACCGTCGATTCAATCAAACAGTTAAGCAACACTAGAGTTATTATTACACGAACAAAGTGATTCAATTAAGAGACAATTTGATTATCTTATGTGAGGTAGGGTGGATAAAGACTAAAGTAATGAATTTTGATGGACTTGGACTTAGGATTGTAATAGTTGGACTAAAATATAAGTATTGGGCTATATATCTATCCTAGATACAAATCAATATCAGCTTTGTACAAAGAAAAATCATACTACTTGTATTCCACATTCTATCTATTCCTCTACCGAGTTAAAGAAAAGATAATATTTTATTCTAATGGTGATGAATCATTAAAATACTAAAGATAAGAACACAAGAATAACTTTTAATGATAACCAAACTTCATTCATAGATTTGATATTAAACAATCATTCAAAACCACCACCCTAACAAAGGGATTTAGCTACTCATAATTTGATTCACAAAGTTTGAATCTTCAATATACATTCAAGAAAGTGAAAGATGAAAAAGAACAGGAATGAAGCCTAGAAATTGAAGAAAAAAGTCATCCAAGTCTTGTCCTCCAAAAATAAAAAAAAGGAATAATTGTACAACAAAAAAAATGAGTTTATTTATAGGTTGGAAAAACGCGGCAATATTCTGGTCTGTAGGTCCGTGATGCGGGGTCAAGGAAGACTTTCCTATTTTGCATTTTATCCTGATCCACGATAGCTCCGCCACACAGAAGCTTTTCAGAGGCCTCTGGTTCGAATTTATTTTTGCGTCCATAGTTTTGTTCTCAGCTCCGCGACACGGAGAGAAAGCGGAGTTGAGTTCCTTCCTTAGCTCTCCTTGTGACATGCACACTTGGTTCTGACTTCATCTTCAATTTCCTTCCATTTCTTTATCTTCAGAGTTCCAATTCACACACTTTCCAACCTACAAAGACCTAACACTTTGGTTAGCCAAAATAACACAAACAAGACTAAATAACTACAAACACAACGAAACTTGTTCTCAAATTTAGTTAAAACATGGTTTCATTTGGCTTTTAAACATATAAATACGTCCAAGATCTTACAATAGTTAATTCACAAAGTATAACCCAACAAATTCTGGATAAGAGTTGAGTCAAAAATTCCACAAAAAGAACACTCCCCTTCAACTAATAAGAACTCTATTTTATAACTAACTTTTATGCACTCTATATTTTCTTGTATCAAAACAAAGGAAAACCACCACTACTTATAGGTGATGAAGTCTTCCTTATAATGAACAAAAAAATAATGGGGAAGTAAATCCATAAGATAAATAGACTAAAGATTGCATAAGACAAAACTACTGCACAATTCAATGTGCAAAGTAATGCACCGAAAATGAGATACAAACATTAAATGCCAAGGAATTATGCACTAATGTGATCCCTGTCATCCCTTAAAAAACATTTTATAATATTACAATGCTATATAAAAAATAATAATTTCTTACTAATTTTAATATTAAATGCTAAGACTCGAATCATTTTGGAACACCTTGCAACTCTACTTTTTAAATCTGAATTGTTCATCATAAGAATATGAGCTTGAACGAGGTGATGCACTACTTTTTCATGGGTATTAAGTTCCATTACCAAGTATATCAGGGGTATCAAAAGTTATCTGGGGTCATAAGCGACCTCAAACACCATGTCAAGTTCAAAGAATTCCTATCGGCTAAGTTCACGCATGAGTTCATATAAAGGTCAACTTCAAATTACCATATCTCTCAACATATAAAGAGTTAGGTCACCCATGACCTATCAAATTAAGTTATATGAGTCCTTTTTCCAACCCATCAAGTCTGCACCTATCATACTTTGGAGTAAGAAGTCATGGTTATTTTATTGGACTATGCGCGGGCTAAGAAATTTGGTGTGGACACTTGCCCATTTGGAAATTCGCCGAATCAGCTCGCTGAAATAGCCTTAAAACCTCAAGGTTTTGGATATTTTGGCGATCTAATAAATCCCCATTTGGCGAACCACCAAATATTTAGATGAGGGGACCTCGACATCAATGATTTGATTAATGCAATTCATTAAAAGGTCATTTTCTTTAATTTATATGTTTTTCTTATATTTCCAGAAGGGTATTCTTGACCTTCTACCCTGAATTAACATTCCTAAGTGTAACGACCGGCTTTCGTCGTTATAGAAAAGCCAACAGGAAAAAAATTTGGGCCGGAAAACTTTTTCGTAGTATCTTGAGAATTCTCAACCTAGTCCAGATTTGGACGAAATTGGAGTCATTAATGTCTAGGGAAATCTGGTAGAAATTGGGTGATCTAATTATGAATTTGATCACATGAATAGATAGATAAGTCATTAAGGAATCCGTACGACTTTATAGAACTAAATTCGGGAGATTAAAACTCCCGTAATTGAACTTAGCATGAATGGGTATTTTCTGAGTGTCGTTGGTTGAAGGTGTGTTGTGAAATGGGGGTCTTGGAATTATTAAAATAGCTCATTTTTTCGTGCAAATCGCTTTGGCGGTGATTTTTGTCGCCGAGGCAGGGCCGCTGAAGCGGGGTGAGGACCGCTGTGGCGGGACAAACGCGACTTAAAGTCGTAAATAAACCTCAAAAATGTTTTATCCTGCAATTTTTGAATTTGAGAACTAAGGAACGTACCCAGGGTTTTTCTTGACTGTTTTCCACCATTCTTGAGGCTAAAGATAAGATTTTAACTCCCCAAATCCATTTTCTGATCCGTAGAACGTAATCTAGTGGGTAAGTATCAATGGGGGAAGGATTTGATCTGAGAATTATGGTGGAAAAAGCCCTAATTTGGATACTTGGGATCATGGGTATGATCTAGGGTAGTTAGAATTGTTAGTAATCCGGGTAATTAGTGACTGTTTATTGATCCCCACATTAGATTGATTCTTTGTAGACCAAGAACTAGCGAAATGAATCTGGAAAGGGAAGGATAAAAGTTTCTTAGGGTTTCAAGTTTGTTTCGAGGTAGGTGATGGTTGTGATTCTATGATTGTGTGATGTATCTCTGTTCTTGCTGCAATATGATACATGTTGGTATGCGAATGTTACATTATTGATCACATTAATTGTAAATGAGGATATATGAATGATGAATGATGTGAATCATGACTTGATTGTATGACTATGAGAATGATCGTTGTGATTGTGATTGTAGCTTATTGAATGGATCGGGTGTTGCGTTCCGACACACTAATTTGGATCGATTTCCACGTTCCGACATAATTTTGGGATCGGTTCCCATGTTCCGGCATAAGCATTGGATCGGGTACCACGTTCCGGTATGCTAACAATATAGGTTTGGATTCAGACCAATGATTTGATATAATTGTGAATCTTGAGAAATATGAAATTGTTCGTTGTTCGTAAATAATGATGATATTGTATATGTTCGATATATGCGTGTGATTATATTATTGTAATGGTTTATGTATGTTGCACTTAGTGGGATAACCGCATGATCCTACTAGTACACTGTAGTTGTGTACTGATACTACACTTGCTCTTTGTTTGTTGAGTACAGTGCATCTTCAGGTGGCTATTGACAGACCTTCTTAGAAGATCAGTGATCGTCGTTCGAATTCAAAAGTGAGCCAGTTCTTCCAGGCTGCCATGAGTTCTCTTTCCATCTATGTCCACATTTCGGACATAGACTTTTCTAGTTAGTAATTAGTTCATTAGTTTGGGGTTGTATCCCTTCTTGTTTAGACTTGTTGAACTTTAGATGGTTTGGTACATTGACTTTCAGGTGCTAGGTGTATTTTCCGCATTTTTAAGTTGTTAGATCTTTTGGATGTTTATGGGAACTTTAGTTTTTAGTTATTTAACTTGCTTCCGTAACTTAAATGCTTTAGTTTTTGGTCTAGTTGCTTGGTTTGAGTTGTAGTAGTGGTTCTCCCACCGGAGGGTTAGTGCGTGTGTCAATCACGACGGTTTGGGTCGTGATAAAGTTGGTATCAGAGCCTAGGTTTGTTGATCTAGATGTACCAAAATGAGTCTAGTATAGTCTTGCGGAATGGTACAGGGACACCTTTTCTTTTCTTCGAGAAGCTATAGGACTTTAGGAAATCTCTCTGTTTCTCTTGTCTCCTTTCGTGCTATAACTTGATTCCAATTGGTATCTGGTGATTTAAATTGGTGTCTAACCTTCTTCAATCTTCTGTCCATAGATGGTTAACACTAGATTCAACGGCATCAGGCCCGTAGCTTCCGTCAATGCTCCAGCTGAGGAATCTACAGCGAAAGGTCGCGATCGAGGCAGGGGTAGAGAATGAGCTAGGGGTGGAGGCCGAGAAAGAGTGGCGCCTACTAGAGATGGGATACTGGTCAAAATTGATCCCCAAAATGAGGCCCCTCATGTGCATAATGAAGAGATAAGAGAGGATATTGAGGTTGAAAATGTTGAGGAGGTTGGACAAGAGGAAGAGGTGCAGGCTTAGACTATCGGTGTTCCTCCCATAGACCCAGTGTTAGCTCAACAGATTATGTCATTCTTGAAAGGGTTGGTTGGTCCTGGAGTGCTTCTTTCTGTTCAAGCAACTCAAGCTCCCGCCAATCCTCCTACTGTTATCACTACGCCCAAGGTGGGTGGGACTGGAGGTAATGATGTTTTCTTCCGTCATTTGTTGGGTTCTGTTATGACTAGTAATGAGCATGAAATGTTGACTAAGTTTTTGAAGCTAAAGCCTCCTATATTTCTTGGTTCTGAGAGTGAGGATGCTTATGAGTTTATTTTAGATTGCTATGAGAGGCTTCATAAGTTGGGAATTGTCCATCAATATGGGGTTGAGTTTGTGACTTTTCCACTTCAAGGTGAGGCTAAGCAGTGGTGGAGCACTTATATGGAATGCAAATCTTCAGTTTTACCTCCACTTACTTGGACCCAGTTTCATGCTTTGTTTTTGGAGAAATATGTGCCTAGAACTTTGAGGGATCGTAAGAAGGATGAGTTCATGGATTTGGAGCAAGGTGATATGTCTGTGGCTGCTTATGAGGCCAAGTTCCATACTTTGTCTAGATTTGCTACTCAATTGGTCACTACTAAGGAGGTGAGGATCCGTTTATTTATTATGGGACTGAATTCTGAGTTGCATGTATTATCTGTTCATATGACCTTTGCAGGGAGGAGCTTTAATGAGGTAACAGACTTTGTGAAGAAAGTGAAGGGGGTGAGGCGAGACAGTCAGGCTAAGGCATTGGCAAAAAGGACCAAGAACTCGGGTAACTTTCAAGGTTCTTATTCCAGGGGTTCGGAAGGCCAATGCTTGCAGCCAAGCCAATTCAGTCCGCCATACCCGCCTCTACAAGTAATTACTCAGGAACTCCATCTCATAATTTGATTCAAGATAGCCAGGGAGTCGCGCCTTCGACGGGTGGCATACTATCTTTTGATCGTACTTGCTACAATTGTGGAGAACCTAGGCATATGAGGAGAGACTGTCCCCACCCACGAGTGTTAGATTTCGTGCAGCAGCAGACTAGAGCAGTGGTACCCGCATGAAATGGTGATAATGGTAGAGGACGTCCACACGATGGGTGATGAGGTAATCAGCGAGGCCATGGAGGTAGAGAAAATGGTAACGCAAGCAGGGGTAACGTGCAACCAGGCAGGGAAGTAGCTCAACAAGATGATAGGGCTCAGTGTTATGCCTTTCCGGGCATGAATGAGGCAAAGGCGTCTGATGCAATGATCACAAGTACTATTCTTGTTTGCGACCGGATGGCTAATGTGTTATTTGATCCGATTTCTACTTATTCATATGTATCTATGCGATTTGCCTCAGAATTTTCTATGATTTGTGATATACTTGATGCCCCCATCCATCTATGTTTCTACCCAGTTGGAAAGTCTGTGATAGTCACCCATGTCTATCGTTCTTGTCCTATTTTGTTTAAGGATTTTCAGACTTGGGCTGATTTGGTGATTTTGGATATGACTAAGTTTGATATAATCTTAGGCATGACTTGGTTGTCCCCCTATTATGATGTGCTTAATTGTTATACTAAGTCTATAACTCTAGAAATTCCGGGAAGGGAAAAATTAAAGTGGGAAGGGGTGTACAAGCCTAACCAAGCTAAGATCATATCTTCCATTCGAGCTAGTAAATTAGTAGAGCATGGTTGTTTGTCTTATTTGGCTCATATTCGGGATATTGAGGTTGAGTCTCCATTTATTAAGTTTATTCCTGTGGTGTCAGAATTTAGAGAAGTGTTTCCTAATGATTTGCCTGGTATGCCTCCGGATAGAGATATAGACTTCTCCATTGATTTAAAACCTGGTACTCGTCCCATATCTATCCATCTGTATCGCATGACTCCGACAGAATTAAGAGAACTTAAGGCTCAAATACAAGAGCTTCTTGATAAAGGATTTATTCGTCCTAGTGCTTCCCCATGGGGTGCTCCAGTTTTGTTTGTTAAGAAAAAGAATGGTAGTATGACAATGTGTATAGATTACCGACAATTAAATAGGGTCACTATTCAAAACAAGTACCCTTTTGCCTCAAATAGATGATCTTTTTGACCAATTGCAAGGTGCATCATTTTTCTCTAAAACTGATCTAAGGTCTGGCTACCATCAATTGAAAATTAGGCCTGAGGATGTGCCCAAGATGGCACTTAGAACCCGATATGGGGACTATGAGTTCCTAGTTATGTATTTTGGTTTGACTAATGCGCCTGCAGCTTTCATGAGTTTGATGAATAGGGTGTTCAAACCCTTTCTTGATTCGTTTGTTATAGTCTTCATTGATGATATTTTGGTTTATTCGAAAAGTGAAGAAGAGCATGTCGATCATCTTCATATTGTTCTGGGTGTTCTTGGGAAACAAAAGTTATATGCAAAATTCTCTAAGTGTGTTGACTTCTGTTGCATTTTTTGGGCATGTAGTTTCAAAAAAAGGGGTAATAGTAGATCCTCAAAATATTGAGGCGGTGAAGAATTGGGTTCGACCTAGCTTTGTGACTGAAGTTAGGAGTTTTGTGGGGCTCGTTAGCTATTATCGGTGGTTTGTGAAGAAATTTGCTTCTATTGCCACTCACTTGACTAATTTGACCAAAAAGGAGATACCATTTGAATGAACTGAAAAATGTGAGGAGAGCTTTCAAAAGCTCAAGACTCTCTTGACCACCGCACCTATTCTAGCATTACTGGTTGAAGGTAAAAATTTTATTGTCTATTCTGATGCTTCACATTCTGGTTTGGGTGCTATGTTGATGCAGGATAAGAATATTATAGCTTATGCCTCGCGTCAATTGAAGGTGCATGAGAGGAATTATCCAACCCATGATTTGGAGTTAGCTGCGGTAGTGTTTGTTCTTAAGATCTGGCGGCATTACCTGTATGGTGTTAAGTGTGAGGTGTTTACTGATCAGCGTAGTTTGCAGCATGTGTTCACTCAAAAGGATCTGGATTTGAGACAACGAAGGTGGATGGAATTACTCAAGGATTATGATGTCACCATTCAATACCATCCGGGTAAGGCTATTGTGGTAGCAGACGTTTTTAGTCAAAAAGCGGTGAGTATGGGTAGTTTAGCTTGCTTAAGTGTAACCAAGCGACCTTTACCTAAGGAAATTTATACCTTGGAGTCTAAGTTCATGCAGTTAGGCATATCAGAAAGAGGTGAGGTGTTAGTTAGCATTGAGGTTAGGGCCACGTTCATTGAGGAAATCAAGGCTAAACAATTTGAGGATGAAATTTGAATGAACTTAAGAAGAAGACTACGATTGGTAAGGCACAAGAGACCACTCTTGATGCAGAAGGTGTACTCAGTTTTAAAGGAAGAATTTGTGTTCCTCGAGTTGATGACTTGATTCAGAAATTATTGGCAGAATCACATGGTTCGCGATATTCTATGCATCTGGGTGTGACCAAGATGTACCGAGACTTGAAGAGAATTTATTGGTGGCCAGGAATGAAGAAGGATATAGCGGAGTTTGTGGCTAAGTGTCAAAATTTCCAACAAGTGAAGTATGAACATCAAAGGCCT